>NC_081194.1:34650655-34860655 GCF_902713425.1 Acipenser ruthenus
TTTATATTTATCGGTCAATTTGACAGCGCCTGGTCGGAATAAGTATGATAGTATTTTATCTCGCTAATTTTTGCAGCTATTCTTTCTTTGTCAGGGTAACTAGTACATATATTTAGGAAAAGTCAGGAAAACACAGCTCCTTATCTTAACCCTTTGCGGTCCATTTATTAAATGTGCGTCAGGCACGCCGGGTCTAATTTATTTTCACACGCGCAGTTAATTTTAGACACGCTGTTTAAAAGTATTTTTTTTCACAGTCAAACGGGTTTAAATGGCCCTGCATATCAACAAAGCACTCACTAGGCATCTCCAGCCCCGCCCCACCCTTTCGTTCGCTATAGCTTTCACCTATGTAAGAAATAAATAATAATAATAATAATAATAGTCGTACATACCTATCAATCATCTCCTGATCACTCGTTTTATCACCAAACTCCTCAATAATGCGATCCAAGTCATTATTTTATTACTATAACATCTCAAAAAAGCTCTGCAAATGTCTGTGTTCTCTGTGCGGGGACTCGCTATCAGGCAGCTTGTTTACTTATGACCGCCCCGTTATCTGATACCAGGGCCATGTATGACTATTCATGAGATACGCCTTTTTTTTTTTTTCGACTTGTCTCGGCTCCTGTTGTTCCCACTCGGCCATTGAATGGTTTTCTCGACTTTTTCCAGAGAAAAAACGACTAAAACCCGTTTTTTGCGTTTCTATAATGATGTCGGACAGGGTCCGACAATGGACCTGATAGGAATAATTGCAATGTCGGACCAGGTCCGACAATGGACCGCAAAGGGTTAAACACATGCAATTTAAATTTAAATTCCCAAAACTGTCAAAATGACCACCTTGGTCATTCTAGTGTTAAACCATTAAAAGATTACATTTTCCTATCCCTAGGTATATACACATAGGACTTGATCTACTAATCCCCTCCCCCATGTCAATTTGTTCTTCAACTACTTTATTAATTGGCAAAGACAGCCTGTGCATCAGTTCATCCGTGGCTAGGTAGAGGAGTAGAACTGTCTTGCAATTCTATAGGAAGCATGAACAGAGTCCCAAATCCAAACTTCTTGTCCCACGTTTTCCCCTCTCTAGCATCCCTCTGGTTCAGTTTCATCCATGTCCATTTGGTCTCTGTCAGGCAAGAATCCTCCAATTAGTGCCACTGTTCACTCTGGTCCACTGATCAGCCCACAACTCTTCAGCACACTTCCTTTTTTTCAACTGACTTTACACACCATTTCAATTTAAAACAATTAAAAAATTAAAACACTGCAAGAGTTTTGAAGATAGACAAATCTAAGTATAGTCTTTATTTAAAAACAGACACAAGCACGTTCTGTGAACTTAGAACACATTTCATCTGGGACAAGTTTAAGGTCCTCTTCTAATCTCTAACTATAATGTATTTCACTAAATTAAAACTTCATACCTGTGAATAAATACTTCAGGCAACTGCCAAATTGTGCAAACATACAAACAATGGCGAAAGGTCAGGAAGAAAAGGCAATAGTGGCCATTCTAAAAGAACAAAAAACACATAATAAATACAAAGACACATTGGGGGGGTTGGGGGAGGGGGGGGGGGGTGACAGGGTGACGTCAGACCTGGAAGTGAACACACACACACACACACAAGGCAGTACTACGGGTGAATGAATGAGATGCAATGGCGCTCACCATTTATTAAATAATAACACACTTGTAAATGACTTTGACAGAGAGCGAATGTATCCTAGTCAACAATCTCCCTTCCGACCTGTGAGGGTGCTGTATAACAGGAACAGCGTGCCCCGGACTGGCTGGTTTGGCAGTTCATTCCAGGGTCAGCCAGAAGTCGGCCATCCAGAAAAGGGGCGGAGTCACAGTACCAGAAGTCATCGCTTTAATGCGGTAGGCAATGTGTCAGTCATGGATTGGAGGATACGTGATTGCACTCGCTACCAAAGTGGGCGGGACTGAAGGTATATATGGTTACGAAATGACCGGGAGGAATAAAAATAAACCGTGAGTGTTTAATGTTATCTTGTCTGTCGCTGTTAAGCCAGCATCAAACCCAGACTGCACTGCACCACTGTTATCACTGTTTCATGTATTCACAACACCACTTGCACCCGGAGCACTCACTGTTGGACTGGTGATCGTGTAGGTGTTTTAAAGTGTGATATTTTTATTATTATTATTTCGGGACTGAACCCCGTGGTTTTGACTGGCTTTATACATCGCTGTGTATAGCCAGTATTATTATTTAAGCAAATAATAAAGCTTTGTTTTTCACCATTGAACTGTTGTTGGATTGTTATTGCTGAGCACTGCATCACCTCTACAGCTGCACACTGCAAGCCACTTTGCCACAATGACAAACAAAACAAAATGGCACGATGTCCAAAATAAATAAACATGGAACACAGGAAGTGATGTACGTGACCTGCGACAATTAAGCTTTTTAACGAGACATGTGTTCATTAATAAACCTCATCGACTCAATTTCAAAGCATTATCGGATTGATTTGATGAACAGCTGTCACGGGTGGGGTGACCTGAGATAACCTTGACGATAATACCTATGTAGCTGACAACTACGCCACCTTGTTTTTAATAGTCACTTCCCTTCAGCCAGTCTTTCACTTCGCGTTTCTCTCCTCTCTCCCACGTTCCTACCACGCCCTCGGACCTCGCCCGATCCTCTGTGTACTGCCACCACGCCCGACCTGGAAGCTGGACTGGAAAACCTGGAGGGAAGGTAAGTAACACACCGTAGGCCTCGAATACACCCAGAAGGGTGGTACAGGGCCAACCAGCGTAGGTAAGTAGTTTCCTTTTTTTTTATTTTGCAATAAAAAAAATAGACTAGGAATTTGTCCATCTGTATAAACAATAACACAAGTAATCCTTTCTTCTTATTTCTTTCAGCGCTGATAGAATTCAAAATATAATCCCTCTCCCAGATCTGTGGGGAGAAAAGCCCAGGTGTCCAAAAGCTGGGACACCAACCAATAACCCGTATCTTGTTCCAGAAACAGTGCAATAACAAAAGCGAGTGAACAAAAGAAAACAGAAAAAAGTGTCCAAATTAAATCAACAATAAAGTAACAAAAAAAAAACATGAATGTGAATCCCTTTGTTTTTTTTTTTGTTTAGATAAGATAGCTATGTTGCTTATCACATATAGTAACAGCCACAAAATACAGCCTTCCGTCCTATACTGTCCTGCACAAAAAGATAAGAATAAAAAAAAATAGTTTTTCCAAACCCGTTGGATCCAATGATTGAAACTCTGGCCAGTTCCCTCAGCAGCGTTCCAGCCAGAAGAAAAATAATCCAGCAAACAGTCGATTTTCCAAGATGATTCCTCCAAGGCTACGCGCTTCTGCCTGCCTGCCTGCCTGCCTGCCTGCCTGCCTGCCTGCCTGCCTGCCTGCCTGCCTGCCTGCCTGCCTGCACACACTCCCTCCCTCCCTCCCTCCCTCCCTCCTGTTGCCCTGTCCAGTCTTCTGTTTCCTGCCTCCACGCCTCTGCCTTCCTGTCTCAACTCCCTGCCTTATATAGTCCCACCTGGAGCGCCATTGGCCGTGTCACTAACCAGGCTGGGCTTCCTGTTGCTAGGCAGAACAGCACCCTGTCCATGAATCAGCACAGCAAAAAAAAACAGCAGGGGTTTAAGAGGAGCAGATTCCACACAATTTAAAATATACAATATAAACACACAGGACCCATTAAAATTCGTGAAACCTTCCAGGGGGGCGCGGTGAACATTTGAATAATAACGTACTAGTAATAATAACAGTGACGTGCCAAACGATACTACCGATTTCGCCCTTTGAGTGCAGCGAGTTATTAAAGAAAGAAAAAGAGATACCGGTAGGTGTTTGGTGGGGTTTTGGGGTGTAATTAGCAGACAAGAAAACTACAAATTCCATAATGCATCACTGTAACACTGACTCAGTGCGCGGCTGACGTCAGGGACCAAGCAGAGTGTGTTGTTTTCATTGAGGCGCGAAAGTGCACAAGGACTCGGGAGTGAAACGTTGTGTTCCGGGTTTAAAATTTAAAAAAATCTAGTCATTCTTAAACGGTGTATATTGTGCCACAATTTTCACATTTATTTTTTAAAATAAGAATAAATATAATCAGTTTAATTCGATATTTAGTTTGTGTTTGTTGGTTAATGCGTTGTCACATTATTTCTATCCTCCGCCTTCCTCCCTTTGTAACTAACTTACTCCTTGCTTGATATTTTTGTATCGTGTGTGTAAAAAGCGAACACGAACATATGTTTTTGATTGAATGGACAGTGTGATTATCCAGGCGGCTAAATAAACGCACTATATTATATAGGCAGTAAAAAAAATACATATTAAAAAGTCAAATTAACCGGGTGGTGGGGGCGGGGGCGGGGGCGGGGGCACAGATATAAAAAATAATTCCAGTGGGGCGTGAGTAAAACAAGGTTGGGAATCGCTGGCTTAGGCTGGACTCTGGAAAGACGCTCATCTGAAGCTGCCGCTTGCCGGTCAGTCTGATATGAGTGTGAGCCACTGACTGAATGAAAGCCAGGTACCGGGGCTGAAGGTATTATCAGCTCGTCAGCAAAATAGTTTCAGAGAATAAACATACCTACCTACCTAATGGGTAGGTAAGTAGGTTTATTACATTAGCGACCCATTGGTAGCTGCTAACCCTACGTCATTGGTGGCTAGCTAGCTTGTTTCACAGCTAAATCATTGTGTGTGTGTGTGTGTGTGTGTGAGAGAGAGAGAGAGAGAGAGAGAGAGAGAGAGAGAGAGAGAGAGAGAGAGAGCGAGAGCGCATGAGCATGTTTTGATATCGTCAACCAACTAAGGTTATCTAATCACTTCAATTTGGCTTTAGGTGACTAAAGCATAACGGCAGCCAAAAAAAGAAAGATGGACGTAAGGAAGTATTTTTTTTCTTTTTTTACAAAAAGTCAAAGTGTAAGTAGGAAGATGTTATTAAAGTAATAAACACAATTGATAATGATTCTCATAGCAAATGTAAAAATAATTTACTAATGAAGTTAGCAGTCATACTTTCTCTCTAAACAGCATGCATCAATTTATCATTTTATCAGGCGAGTGAAGCAGTGCAACCTGGTAAAAGCAGTACAGAGGCAGGTGGAGCAACAGGGTCGCAGGTGAGGTCTGTAATGACTTAGTGATTATAACAGTGAAAGTGTTACTCAGTTTTGAGATATGTTATTGTTTGAGGCACATTGTGATATGATAGTAGGCTAATGCTGTATAGTAATACTCAGCAAATAAAGTTAGCATAGCCATATATTTTCTCTCTATATGGCATGCATCAATTTATTATTTTATCAGGTGAATGAAGCAATGCACCCAGGTTCGAGCAGCAGCACAGACACAGGAGAGGCAGGCAGAGCACGTAAGCGTGCATGTGCTCATGCTTGTAGCGCCAGGGGTATTGGTAGCTTACAGTAAGGCTGGGATAGGTTATAATTTAGGTTATTAGTAATTCTATAGCAGGGATGTCAAACCAGCTTCCAGAGGGACACTTTATCATAGTGTTTTGAGTGTATACCAGCCAACTTCATGTCAATCAGATTGTCCTCGATTCATGTCCAGCATTCATTTCAAGCCACCAGATGTGACCATTTAACAGCTGTCTCCTAAAAATTTTTTTCCCGGGTGGGCATGCCCCCGAACCCCCCTAGCAACCGCGACTCCACCCCCCTAAATAATTGTGTCCCCACCAATGTTCAAACCAAACCTACGCCCTTGATTACAATTTATGTGAATATCCGTCACAGCCCGTGTTTTAAAATAAATAAATAAATAAATTCTCTCTAATGCCAAATCAGTCTGTCTTATATTGTGCAGTTACACAGCGCTTCCTGCAGTTTCACCTGACGAAAATGCAGCCAAAACAAAGCGAATGAGACAAGCTACGGTACTGTAAAACAGTTAATCATTAAACAGTTTTAGATACTGTGATGTATTTTTTTTTATTTTTATCTGTGATCTTTGGTACGTTTTCATTTGCAAGTGAACTGTGACATTAGGGCCTTATCGAACACTATATTCTGCAATTTTGAATTCTGACTTTGGATACTGTTAATTCTTTTGGTTTTGCTAAATTGCATTGCCTTTAACGTTTTACGCAGTTCTGTGCATGGATAACATTTAGATAATGGGACATTTTACATACCGGTACAAAACATACCGGATTTAAAAGTATATACTGTATTACAGTTAACGTGTCGTCTCTTTTTTGGCAATCATATCGTTCTGAATTAGAATACTGCTTCTGTTAAAAATATAGTACTGTACCAACAACACCAATATAGTACATCTAAATGGAAGCCTACTTATTTTAAAACAAAGTCCTTTCAGATACGTATTTTTGATATTGTCCGTTTTTCAGGGAATACAAAAAAGATACAAGGGTTGGAACAGGCCAAAATGAAATAATCAGATATAAGAACATAAGAACATAAGAAAGTTTACAAACAAGAGGAGGCCTTTCAGCCCATCTTGCTCGTTTGGTTGTTAGTAGCTTATTGATCCCGGAATCTCATCAAGCAGCTTCTTGAAGGACCCCAGGTTGTCAGCTTTAACAACATTACTGGGGAGTTGGTTCCAGACCCTCACAATTCTCTGCGTAAAAAAGTGCCTCCTATTTTCTGTTTTGAATGCCCCTTTATCTAATCTCCATTTGTGACCCCTGGTCCTTGTTTCTTTTTTCAGGTCAAAGAAGTCCCCTGGGTCGACATTGTCTATACCTTTTAGGATTTTGAATGTTTGAATCAGATCGCCGCGTAGTCTTCTTTGTTCAAGACTGAATAGATTCAATTCTTTTAGCCTGTCTGCATATGACAAGCCTTTTAAACCCGGGATAATTCTGGTTGCTCTTCTTTGCACTCTTTCAAGAGTATCAATATCCTTTTTGTAACGAGGTGACCAGAACTGAACACAATATTCTAGGTGAGGTCTTACTAATGCATTGTAAAGTTTTAACATTACTTCCCTTGATTTAAATTCAACACTTCTCACAATATATCTGAGCATCTTGTTGGCCTTTTTTATAGCTTCCCCACATTGTCTAGATGAAGACATTTCTGAGTCAACATAAACTCCTAGGTCTTTTTCATAGTTCCCTTCTTCAATTTCAGTATCTCCCATATGATATTTATAATGCACATTTGTATTGCCTGCATGCAATACTTTACACTTTTCTCTATTAAATTTCATTTGCCATGTGTCTGCCCAGTTCTGAATGCTGTCTAGATCATTTTGAATGACCTTTGCTGCTGCAACAGTATTTGCCACACCTCCTATTTTTGTGTCGTCTGCAAATTTAACGAGTTTGCTTACTATACCAGAATCTAAATCATTAATGTAGATTAGGAATAGCAGAGGACCTAACACTGATCCCTGTGGTACACCACTGGTTATCTCGCTCCATTTTGAGGTTTCTCCTCTAATCAGTACTTTCTGTTTTCTACATGTTAACCACTCCCTAAACCATGTGCATGCATTTCCTTGAATCCCTACTGCGTTCAGTTTGAGAATTAAAGCTTTCTGGAAATCTAAATAAACCATGTCGTATGCTTTGCAATTATCCATTTTCAATGTTGCATCTTCAAAAAAGTCAAGTAGGTTAGTTAGACACGATCTCCCTTTCCTAAAACCATGCTGACTGTCTCCCAGGATATTGTTACCATATAGGTAATTTTCCATTTTGGATCTTATTATAGTTTCCATAAGTTTACATATACTAGAAGTCAGGCTTATTGGTCTGTAGTTACCTGGTTCGGTTTTGTCTCCCTTTTTGTGGATCGGTATTACGTTTGCTATTTTCCAGTCTGTCGGTACAACCGCTGTGTCAAGAGACTGTTGCATGATCTTGGTTAGCGGTTTGTAAATAACTTCTTTCATTTCTTTCAGTACTATTGGGAGGATCTCATCCGGACCAGGGGATTTGTTTATTTTAAGAGCTCCTAGTCCCTTTAACACTTCTGCCTCTGTTATGCTAAAGTTATTTAAAATTGGATAGGAACAGGTCGACATGTCGGGCATGTTGTCCGTGTCCTCCTTTGTAAAAACCTGTGAAAAGTAATCATTTAATATATTTGCTATTTTTATTTCTTCATCTATGATTTTGCCATTTGTGTCTCTTAGACATTTAACCTCCTCTTTGAATGTTCTCTTGCTGTTATAATATTGGAAAAACATTTTGGAATTGGTTTTAGCCCCCTTAGCAATATTGATTTCTATCTCTCTCTTGGCCTTTCTAACTTCCTTTTTGACTTGTGTGTTGCAGTTCCAACTACTCTTTCTGTGTACTTTGTTTTTAGTCCTTTTTAAACGCTCTGTAAAGTGCCTTTTTTCGCTGAATATTTTTTTTAATTGATCTATTAAACCATTTTGGCCATTTTGTTTTAGATTTAGATTTGTCTACTTTTGGGATGTAATTGTTTTGCGCCTCTAGTACTACATTTTTAAAAAACAGCCATCCTTTTTCTGTGGATGTTTTCTCTATTTTACTCCAATCTCCTTCTGTTAGTCTCTGTTTCATACCTTCATAGTTTGCTTTTCTAAAATTGTAAACCTTAGCTTTAGTCATTACTTTTGGGGTTTATACTTCAATATGAGACCATGTTGTGGTCTGAGTTTGCCAATGGCTCTCTGACCTCTGTTTTAGTTATTCTGTCTTCATTATTTGAAAAGACTAAATCAAGGCATGCCTCCCCTCTAGACGGTGCCTTGACAAATTGCGTTAGCAAGCAGTCATTTGTCATTTCCACCATTTCAATTTCGTCCGTCATGCCCCCCATCAGGTTTTCTCATTTTATATGGGGGAAGTTGAAATCCCCCATTAGTATGGCTTCTCCTTTGCTACACGCATTTCTAATGTCATTGTATAACAGATTATTTTGCTCAGCGTCTGAATTTGGCGGTCTATAGCATGCTCCTATTATTATGCCCTTTGAATTTGTGTCCATTATTCTGACCCATATTGATTCTGCATTGTTTTATTTGTCCTGATTTAACACCTGGGCTTCAAGACTATTTCTTATGTATAGTGCTACCCCTCCGCCTCTTCTGTCCTGCCTGTCTTTCCTATATAGTGTGTACCCACTAATATTATATTCGTCTCCATCACTCTCAGACAACCAAGTTTCTGTAACACCTATCACATCGTAGTTACTTGTTAGTACAGTAGCTTCAAGTTCTAACATTTTGTTTCTGAGACTTCTAACATTAAGATAAATACATTTAATAGTTGTCTTACCTGCGTTGTTGCCCTTGTTTTGATGTGGTCTCCCTTCTTTTTTTTTGTTTTCTCCCCCCTTCCTTTCTAATTTAAATGCTTCTGGACCTCCTGTAGGATTTAAATTTTTCCGAGTAGATTGATTCCATTTCTGTTTAAGTGCAGTCCGTCCCACCAATATAGTCCTTGTTGTAGAATGTGCGCCAATGTTCAAGAAAGGTGAAGCCTTCCTGTGTGCACCACGATTTCAGCAATGCATTTTTATTTTGTATTTCCAGCTGTCCATATGGTCCTTTGCAAGGTGTCGGCAGTATCCCAGAAAATACCACAGTTTTGGTCTTGTCTTTTAACTTCCTTCCTAGCTCTCTGAATTTGTTTTGCAGGGATCTAGGTCTGTCTCTTCCAATGTTGTTTGTACCGATGTGGATGACTACTACCGGGTCGTCTCCTGTTCGTTCTAGGAGCCTGTCCACATTGTCAGTGATGTGCTTAACAGAGGCTCCTGGAAGGCAGCACACTGTTGTAGTAAGGGGGTCCAAACTGCGAACTGAACTTGCTGTGTTTCTCAATATGGAGTCCCCAACAATCATGACCTCCCTTCTTTTTGCTGCCTGGCCAGCACTGTTTATAGGGTCCTGGATGTTGTTTCTTTCATTCTCTTGATGTTGGTTTTGGTCATCTAAATGTTGAAGTGGCTCAAATTTGTTGGATGTCTGGATTTCTGGTGGTTGTGTTTGACGAAGTTACTTTTTTTCCCCTGCTTCTTCCTATCTGAACCCAGCTGTTTTGACTCTCTTCCATCTCCCTGGTGGCTTTCAGTCTGCTAGGGGTGCAGACTTCCATGAATTGTGGGTGTGTCAGCTCCTCAAGCTCCTGTTGCTGTCTCATTTCCTCCAGCTCCTTTTCTAGCAGGCTTAATCGTTGAAGCAAGTCCTGGATCATGCGGCACTTTACACAAACTTGGTTGAGCTCTGTTGGGTTTTCTCGGATTTCCCACATCATGCAGTTGTCACAAATTACTGTCGTGAAGACCATGTCCACTCGTACTTCTCCCATGCTGTTGCTTCCACACGCTGTCGCTGGGAAGACTGCCTGCCTTTTGTTTGTTTGTGCTGCGGGCTCTGCCCCTCCCCCACGCAGCTGTAAGGCTTTAAGCTGCAATGTTTTCTGATTAAAGCAACTCCAGATTTAATTTAAAGATGTAATTCCTCCTTTCTGCTTCTAACTGCGTTGTACTTGTCCACTCGTACTTCTCCCACGATGTCGCTGAGAAAACGTCAATTCTTGGAATTACTTGGTTTATAGTTTGTAATCAATTCATCCTAAGTGCAAATCACATACCAGGTTATTTAAATCAAACTGCTGACGCTCTTTCTCGCTTTGAATTTCAGAAATTCAGATCCTTAGCTCCCGAAGCAGACCCTCTTCCAACTCCGATCCCTCCCTATTGGGAACTCATATTCCTATAACCCACACTCTCTATCTCCTTATTCTTCAAGCCCAGGAAACCACGTTCCTCTGCATCTCGCCCCACACACTCCAAATCTACTGTGCCTGAATCAAACGTAAATACAGTACAGCATTCATTCGCTTGTGTAATTTACATTTTTTCTGGTTTATTAAAGAAAATCTCAGTTCTCGTTGTACGTACCTGTGACAGAGATCGAATGATTCTTGGTGTTAGATCTCCCTCCCGACCTGTGAGGGTGCTGTGTAAAAGGAACAGAGTACCCTTAACTAAATGGCATGACAATTTATTCCTTGGGGTAGGTGGAAGTCGGTCATTTAGGAAGGGGACGGAGCTACGGTACCCAAACTCAATGACTCGGACGGGAAACGGAGTGGCATCCGAGGATTGGAGGAACGGATGCGGTCGTCAATCTAGCGGTTATAAGCGAGGGTATAAATAGGGGTCGTAGTGTAAGTGATCTGTTCCTTGGTAAATGGTTATATACAACCTACAAGGAGTTATATTGCTGAAAACCGTGAGTTTTGTCGTGTGTTAGTGTTTGTTATAACTGTCTGTTTGTCTTAACTAGACTACCTATAACATGATCCGGAGCTGTAGCGGAAGCCAGCATAAACCCGGACATCACTTTCACCCCTGCATTTCACGGAGAACTGTAAAACACCACTAGCACCAATTCACTGTCACTAAAAACTGTGTTTGTGTTTTGTGTTTAGTGTTGGTGTGTAAAACTGGACTTTTGGTTGCGTGTCAAACCCGGGGATTACAAATACCGAGTGATACACGCCACTTTATCGCTCCCTCATTATTATTTACAGGTGTTTGTCATAAGGCTCTGGACATTGTTTAATAAATCAATAAACACCTTTGCGCATGGAAATCATTGTCTGTCTGTTTTGTATCTGCTCTGCACTGCACTCACCTGTATTCACTCACCACTTTGCCACAGTACCCTATGAACGCTATCTGTCAAATTGGAATGTATATTCAATCTATTTAAATTTAGTATGGCAAAGAAAGTAAAATAAATATATCTATTAAATAATGTTTGCAATCAGCGGCAATAGCAACTACTCTTTAACATTTAATGACAAGTTGCAAAAAATAAAACAACTTGATATCAGTAGCTCATCACAGCAGACTTTGAATAAACTTTATGAACACACTGAAGTAACTGAACAAAGCACGATTAGCAACAACACGTTGACTGTACCAGATATTTCAATTATATTACTTTGTAAAAGACTGTAAACAGCATACAAAAGCGTGCAATTGAAAAAAAAGTCAAAATATTTAGTCGGGCTAAGGCCCGACTAAGCCAATAGGTTCCTACGCCTATGGATACTCGGCAACTTTAGTTTAGGTAAGTATTCACGTCTCAGCTGGGCTGATGAAGGAGTCACTCCACCATTTGCTACACTCTGTCTGAAGAATTTCTGTAACTTTTGGTTGTCTAATTTTTCAAATTTTGTGAGGTCAAAATTTATTAAATGGACTTTTGGAATATGGAAGTCGCTGTTTTTTTGTTTCTTTGCAAGTAAAGCAGTCGCAGTACTGCTCTGGATTTCCGCCTTTCTCTTTTCGGTGAATCTAAATCATGCCTGTCAAAAGACGAGTTTCGGTAGAGATCTACAGTAACGTTGCAGGACAGAACAAGAGCTTACCTCCATCGCTGTGTAAAACTCCTGCTGGATACTGCTTTACGTGATCTGCTGCAGACACATTTTTAGCCTTTTTAGAGACATCCATTTTCTTGTTTACAGTGTGTAGTATTTTAATTTCCCGCTTAGATTACATATAGTAATAATCACTGCACAGCACTGTGTGCATGGCGAATATTATACACAGGCACAGAGCTGTACAGTTTTGTTAATGTGATTTTTTAACATTTTTTGTATGAAATACAAATAATTATGAAATTATTTTTATTTCTTAAGAATATTGTAAAAATCGCAGTATTGGGCTAATTTCACGATTTCCGCGCAGCCCGTGAAATCGCTATTTTCACAGGGCCTTACCTATGTTCAGGCATATTGATTTGGTACGGTGATTAAATAGTTAGAATACTGTATATTTATTTCACAAATGTGAACTCCTTCTCTGTTTTGTTTGGCTGTCAGCAACTTAACTTTCAAATGTCATTAAACAGTTTGAATACTGTATATTCGGGCCAGATTACAGTGGATTAAGGCACGCTTGTTGACCAATCAGGCTACAGGAAATCTTATATCCATATTTTATACAGTAAATTATAATATCATGTTCTGCAACCATAAAATGCTAAACTGAAATCCAAAGTGTTTTGGGTGCCATTGAAGTGACTATAAAGTAATTTTTAAATACACGTTGCTTAATAAAAAACACTAGAGTGTAGATTTAATCAATGGGGGGGAAAAATGAAGTCACTGAAAGATTTTAACTAAAACTATTCACTTGGCCCCTAAATTTTTATTTGGTGACCAAATTTTTAAATCTAGGAGCCAGATGGCCTTAAGGATTTTGGCCAACTTTGAGCCCTGGTTCTGTTTGTTGATCAGCTGGAATGAACTGCTGCTCTATTGATTAAAGAAAGATTGAACAATAACTCCCTTGTCATCAACTATTATTACCACTGCATTGGTACTGTACGCATTGTACAAGCATCAAAAGGTTTGATTCTTTTACAATTTGTACAGCTTGAATAAATAATTGTTAGATGGTGTAACAGGGTGAGGTGCCCTGTACATTGATTTGTTTATTTTATTTTAGAACGGGGCCCCCCTCCGCCCCTGTATTATTTTGTATTTGTTTTGTATTATTATTATTATTATTATTATTATTATTATTATTATTATTATTATTATGATTTATTTATTATGTATAGAAGACGGCGAAGCGCCGCAGGTTTTGTTATTGTTTATTATTGTATTTATAGATGACGGCGTAGCCATGCGGTTTTGTTTATTTTAAAACGTGTTCTGGCAGAGGCGAGATTGGTGCTCTTTCTCTGCCAGGAATAATTAATAAACTCGTGCAGAAGGTGGCCACCTCCCGAATTAATTAAGTGATTAATTTTGTTGCTAATCGGGAGATGGTCACCTGAATATAAAAGCCTGCAGCTCTCGGCACTCGGGGTGGGTGTACGAGAGGAGCGTAGAGAGCGAGGAGAGAGAAAAAACGAAACTTAAAAGACATAGGAACAGGGAAGGCAATCTGCCCAGCCTGACCTGTGTTGTGTTTTATTTATATTTTGTGTTCGTGATTTTGTTTCTGTTTAAACCTTTTATTTTTGCTCTCTGAGCACAGTTTCTTTTTGTTAAAATATTTGATTTATTTTTGTATTTAAATAAACGGCACCACTGCGTGTTTCTTTTTGAAACTGCAGTATTGGTGTCAGTTTGTTTAGTTCCTGCTTCTGCCTGACGTCAGACGACTCAGCCAGCCTGCCACACGTGGTGTCAGAGTGGGATCACCAGCGCCTCCTGGACTCAGGCAGAAGAGGGTACTGCAGTTTTTTATTTTCGTTTTTTTTCCATTATTACTTGTGGAGAAAGGAGAGTGAGGATGGGAGGAAAGAGGATGGGAGGAATGCGGAAGAGCTGCCAGAAGCAGCAGCAGGAGAGAGGTGGGAGGAGATGGTGGTCACGGGACCCCATCACCTCCACAGGCCAAGGGAGAAAAGAAGGTGAGGAGAAGGAGGCAGAGAGGGGACACGGACCTGGAGTGGGAGACTGAGCGTCCACAGCCGAAGAGGGAGGAGTCGGTGCGTCCACAGCCCAAAAGGGGGGAGGCCGAACGTCCACAGCCCAAGAGGGAGGAGCCGGTGCATCCACAGCCCAAAAGGGGGGAGGCCGAATGTCTACAGCCCACGTCTCCACCAGCAGAGGGAGAATACCTGCTGGTGCCACCTTCACCGCCGTGGGAGGACCGTTGGTCACTCCCACCTCCGCCAGCAGAGGGAGAGTTCCTGCTGGTTCCACCTCCACCGCCATCGGAGGACTGTGTGTCATTCCCACCTCCGCCAGAAGAGGGAGAGTACCTGCTGGTTCCGTCTCCATCGCCGCCATCAGCAGAGGGAGCATGCCTGCTGGTTCCACCGCTGCAGCCAGAAGGGGAGGAGCCCCTGCCGCCTTCGCAGCCAGAAGGGGAGGAGCCTGGGGTCGTCGCCAGCTCTGCTTCTCCTAGGGTTGCTGCTTGTCCTGCTTCGCCTGGGGTCGCCGAGGGTCCTGCTTCGCCTGGGGTCGTCGAGGATCCTGCTTCACCTGGGGTCGCCAGGGGCTCTGCCTCGCTTGGGGTCACTACACTGTGGCTGGAGCCCCATGAAGGGGAGCTGCCGGCCATGAAGAAGGGGAAGAGGTCAGGAGACCAGCTCCCCCCGCAGCAGTTTCGCTGCCAGTAATTGGGTGGCCGGAGCCCCACGGAGGGGAACTACCAGCCATGAAGAAGGGGGGGGGGGGGGGGGTCAGGAGACCAGCTCCCCCAGCCACACTTTCGCGGCAGGAGATAGTGTGGCTGAAGCCCCGGAAGAGGGAACAGCTAGCCATGAAGTGGGGGGTGGAGGACATTCCACCATGGTCACCCCCCGAAACACCTTGCTTCCCCCTCTTCCAGGACTTTGAGACTGAGGGGGGAGGTGGCCGTTGGGGCCAAGTGTATTTACATTTGGTATATTTGCTGTGAAAATGGGTCTTAAATTTTCTAAAGAGTGGTCTTAAAGTCTTAAAAAGGTCTGAAATTTGCTCAGCTGATAGCTGCAGGAACCATGTCTTGTAAAAACATAAGAAGAAGATACCCCCCCCCCCCCCCCCCGCTATACCGCTTAATCGGATATATCGCAGTCGTGGAGTTGGCTCCCCTTTTTTTATAGTCTAGACGCGCATGCCTCCAAATATAACTAATCTTATTTAGAACGTTGAACATTTGGCGGTTGAATTTTCTATGCAAAGCTCAAGACTGGTTACTTGCTGAATAAAACGAAAATGTCAAAACGAATAAACGAGCTTGTAGAAGAAAAGCTTCAAGCTACTGATCGAGTGGAAAGTGGGGCTAAACAGGTGGATGTTGCTCATGATTTAAAAGTTGGCGAATCAGCTGTGAGAGGATGGATGAAAGATGAAGAGAAGATCAGAGCATCCATAAAGTTACTGTTACTGTGTACTAGGCCTCAATTTATTACTTTACCATTTTTACCATTTGCCCAACTGTATACAGTAGTTATTGCCCGTTCTCATCTTTAAAGCAACAGTGCATCATTTGAAAGCTTATTACAGTTACACTACTCTATGTAGGCTGTAGCCTCCTATTTCTTTCTGTGTTTCTGGATGTATTGCTGCCCTGTTTATAATATCTACAGTAGTCATTGACTGCAGGTTAGAAACATTTTATTATTAGATATTTTAGTAGGAATAGTGTACAGTCCCCTTAGATGAAAATTTCCTGAATAATTTCCATTTGCACCAAGGAGCATGCACTGAGATGTTTTTTTTTTTTAAATCAGTCAAATGGTACAGTATATTATGTGAAAGCCAGCTAGGATGATTCTACTTTCGCCTCCATCCCCCAATTTAGCCCTACTAATATTTTTTTGCTTCCTACGCCCATGACTCTCTCTACTTCTTAAAGGGCTTCAATGCCTTGAAACCTTTTCACCTCTGCCTCCCTTACCTATCACCTCAGACATTCTGTCTTGGTCCATTATATTTCTCAGATCTGTGTATCTTTCTGTCATCCTTGATAAAACACTCGAAGCTCTATTCCTTCTGGTTTTTTTGGGGTTTCTAAGGTGTTCAGAGTTCACACCGTCTTCTCGTCTCTTCAAGCCTTCATTTCACGCTTGCATTAACGACCTGTCCATTCTCTCTTCTGACACTCTTACCTTTCACCTAAAAAGAAGTAAAACCGATCAAGAAGGCAAGGGCTCTTTGATCTATTACTTCAAATTAAATAAATTCCTAAGCCCTTATGAATATCTCCTTTCCTTCCTTCAACATCGCATTGTGCAAGTTCGAACTCTATTCCTGAACAAAAAGGGAACTATCATCACTCGCTATTGGTTTATCCATCAGCTACACCAGATTCTGTCCAGGTCCGAGTTCCCAGCAGAAAAATATTCGGGCAATTCATTCAGAATTGGAGCAGGTGGCAATTATGATCCCAATCATAATTCTCACTTTTTTATTCCTACAGTCATGTGACAAAGTGGCTGAGTGGCAACAGGTGCAGGAGTGATGCAGTGCGTGAAAGAAGCAGACAGAGATAATTGTAATCTGGTTTGGAAAGGATTTTATTTCTAGGTTCCAGGTCTGGTGACCAAACAATAATGCCCCGGCAATACACAGCAATGTGCACTGCACGGGGTAAATAACAACAGGATTGCAGTCCCAAATAATAAACAATAATATCCACCCCACAATAATATGTACACAGTCACCAGTCCTGGGTGCGTGCAGTAGTGCTCGTAGTGGGTGATACAAGTTTATTTTGTGACAGTGGTGAAGTGTTGTTCCGGCTTTGTGCTGGCCCAAGGGAACAGCTCCGGAAACATGTTAGCTGTCTGGCAATTTACAAACAAGACAAATTACTGACAGACAAAAACAAACAAAACACTCACGAAACTGTTACGTTCTCTGGGGTCTCTCAGAGTCCTTCTAGGTTCTAATACAAACCAAAGCAAAGGAACATATTATGATTCTCCATCCCCTTTTATGCTGTCACACATGACCCCTTGGTAAATGAGTGCAACCACCTCACCAATATTTGGCTGCCACGTCATTTCCCTTCCGGGTCAATGCGTTATTGCAACAGAGTCTCGCCCCCTTCCTGGCTGGCCGATTTCCCTTGAACCCTGGGAAAGAACTGTCAGGCCAGCCCGTCCAAGGAACTCTGTTCTCGCTGTTTAGCGCCCTCACAGGTCGGGAGGGTGATTTACAACCAAGAATCATTTTATTTCTGTCACAAGTCACCATCACCATTTTCTACTCGCGGCATTGACCTGCTTCTATAATTTTTTGGGGGTCTCCTGCCTCGTCCAATGGCCAAGTAAGGGGATCCTCTATCCAAGTAGGTTGTGACGGAGTGAAAACAAAAGAGGAACACGCCCCGTCACTATGGTTGTACATCACTGTAGAAGGACATTATCCTAAAGTCTTTTAATACTGGTTGTTTATGATTAACATTGTAAGTGTAAAATAATAACAAATTGCTACGAAAAGATACAGTAAGAGTTTGTTCTGAGACCACCGCTGTAACTATTTTTGTGTTTGGTAATGAATAGGTGCACATATGATTTACGAGGACACAATGTGTTACTAGCGAGTTGCTAAAGTTTGTTTTAAAGCTCAGACTTTCTTTTAGTTAAAGAAGGGAAGTGACGCACTTGTTAATATTTTAAAATGCATTTCGTGTTTTGAATAAATGCGAACATACTGGCAAGTTGGTGTAGCTCTGAGTGCCGCCTTCTTGGGCTTTATTATAGCCGTGAGCGCGCTTAATAATAGTTAATGTGGGTGGAAATATTTCCTTTGCTTTGGTTTTAATTATAGTATGCTTAAATGGTGAGCATGGGTATATAATGTGTGAATCAGTTAATGCAGATATTATAACATTTATAAAACTATACTTTAATGAAGGTGTAGTTGATTAGTCCTGGGGAGGGGCTAGTGATAAGGGAGGGTATAAGTGCCTGTGGAGAGCTAATTTTAGGGGCACTAGATTTGAGACTCCAGTGAGGCTGGAGTGTTACTGAGTAGCTGTGCACTCGGTGTATAATATCTGTGTTAAATACAGGCTTGTGGATTTGTTTTTGTTAATAATTAGTGTTTTGTACTGCAAACTTTCACCTGTGACCTCAATAAAAGCCCACTTGTGGCATTTTCTTTTTTTTACATTTAGTCGTCGCCAATTTTTTTACCCCGGTTTTCTCCCCTGTTTAGCATGCCCAATTATTATCTGTATCCTCAGCTCACCACTCGCAACCCCCCCGCCGACTCGGGAAATGGAGGCTGGAACACGTGTCCTCCGAAACATGCTCCTGCCAAGCTGTCATTTTTCGCACGGCAGATCCACAACAATGCCACCAGACCTATAGCACCGGAGGACAACACAGATCTGGCGGCTCCACTGCAGAACAACAGGCGCCCTATCGGCCACAGGGGTCGCTGATGTGCAGTGAGCCGTGGATTCCCCTACCGACCTAAACCTTTTGTTTTGTTTTATTTATTTATTTAATCACCCTCTGTGGCGGAGTGTCCCGCCCCCATTTATTATTATTTGTATTTTTGTTTGCGGCGCGGGTAAAAGCGCCGCGTCTTTTATTATTATATTTAAAAACCCCGTGAGGATGCATGGCTGATCAGCTACTGATTATTTAACTAGCTGACAGTCATGCATCCTTACCAAACGCGTGCAGACTCTGGCCGAGGGATAATAAGATAATTACCAACTAGTTAATCCCTCGGCCAGAGTATATAAACCTGCAGCTCTCTGCACTTGTGGTTGGGGGTACAGAGGAGAGTACGGGGAGCGGAGAGAGCGAGTCACATTTGAAAAAAACAATTGCTAAAATGTGCTGGATTCTCCAGCACGACACTTACTTGTTTGTTTGTTGATTCGTTTGGCCCTCGTGCCCTTTTGTTTTGTGTTTTGTGTTTTGTTTAAATCTTGTTTTTGTTTTGTTTATTAAATATGCTGAGTGTGTGGCGGAGTGTCCCGACCCTATTTATTATTATTTGTATTTTTGTTTGCGCCGCGGGTAAAAGCGCAGCGTCTTTTATTATTATATTTAAAAACCCCTTGAGGATGCATGGCTGATCAGCTACTGATTATTTAACTAGCTGACAGTCATGCATCCTTACCAAACGCGTGCAGACTCTGGCTGAGGGATAATAAGATAATTACCAACTAGTTAATCCCTCGGCCAGAGTATATAAACCTGCAGCTCTCTGCACTCGGGGTTGGGGTGTTGGAGTAGAGAGTACGGGGAGCGGAGAGAGCGAGTCACATTTGAAAAAAACAATTGCTAAAACGTGCTGGATTCTCCAGCACGACACTTACTTGTTTGTTTGTTGATTCGTTTGGCCCTCGTGCCCTTTTGTTTTGTGTTTTGTGTTTTGTTTAAATATTTTGTTTGTTAATAAATACGCTGAGTGCTACTGCACTCAGCTTCACCCGCCCATCCACTGTTTTGGTGTCAGTTACTTCCTGGTCCATGACGTCATCCACTTCACCACTGCGAGCCAGACTGTCACATACCAGGAAGTAACTGACACCAAAACAGTGGATGGGCGGGTGAAGCTGAGTGCAGTAGCACTCAGCGTATTTATTAACAAACAAAATATTTAAATCAGCCATGCATCCTCACTGGGTTTTTAAATATAATAATAAAAGATGCAGCGCTTTTACCCGCGCCGCAAACAAAAATACAAATAATAATAAATAGGGGCGGGACACTCCGCCACACCCTCCCATCCATTGTTGTGGTTCTGTTACTTCCTGGTCCGTGACGTCACCACACCTCACCACTGCAAGCCAGCCTGCCACAGACCTATATAACAAATCAAAGTCCTCAACAGATAAGAGTTATGGAATTATTTTGTTACCTACAATTACTTTAAAGTCAACCACACTGTAGAGCTGTCACAAATATCTAACTGTATTTTATTCATTTTAAAAAAAAAGGTTTTTAAATAACTCAAGGTCTCAACTTTGTGCATAGGGACATAATGATGTATTTTATTTAGTTTGTTTATTTCATTTTACAGTGGACAGACTGACCCAGAATAACCAGCCCTTTCTTTTTTCACACTGAGTAAGACTACATTATTTCTGAAGGATAAGAGATTGATGAAACATGAAATATCCCAAGGCACATAAAACCTCAAATAAATGTCACATTTAGTTCACCTTACAATAATATATCATTGCGCTACCATGATTTTCCCACAAAGGGGCAGCAAATGTGCACAAATTGAACACATTTTATCTCAAACTGGACCCTTGGATGAGGTCTTGTAACAAACAGAACCTAATGATTAATTTTGGGAGATGTTGTATCATATAATGTAGTAAACACTGCATATTCCCTATTAACATTTATTGAGGTAGCCCGGGGTAAAAACCATGGATTTTTTTTTTTAAATAACAGTAACTAAAATAATCACCACCACGTTTAGTTACAGTGCGGCTTCCACGGTTCAGTTTTATGAAGGTTCTACATCATGAAAGACAAGTTAAAGTAGGTGAACCGGGTGTTATACTGTGCAATATGATTTTTGTAATTGAAAGTAATATTCCAGGAAAATAAATACACTCAAATTATATTTCTGTATCAGGGGATTAGAACATTTATAATACATATAGCAGTTTGAATTGCAAAATCTTTAACTTTTATTTTATGCTGCCATTTTATTTTCTTATATATTTGTGTATATTGTCTATGCTAGCTGCAGCGAATCCAAAGAAAATATTATTTTCCAAGCGGTTCCGCTGAGTATGTAGTGATAATGTAGTCTTTGGGTTTTAAAAGTAAGTGTTGGGGAAGCAACATAGAGCTGCAGTCTAAATCTATAAACACATTTACTCTCTACTTTCTATGTAAAACCAATGAGAAAAATTGTAGTCCAGGAGGTGTTACAAGGACTACATTTCCCAGAATGCCACAGGACAGCAGAAAATAAGAAGCACCTGATTCTGATTAAAGCCGGTGTCAGTATTTATATCGATGTATATAATGAGGATTGAAATCAATTGAAAAATTGACTGGCTATAGAATGTTCACGCAAGCTTTATTCATTCAATCCAAACAGCTGTAGATCATAATGCAAGCCAGGGAATTTTTCACACAGTGGGGCGAGAAGGGGGATCACACCAAATGAGTCATACACACCTGACAGTAACACATCACACTTACCCCAGGCAGGACAGGACGGTGGTACACAGAAGAGGAAACAATAACACAAGGATTAAAGAATAAAAAGGGAAGTCGAAACAATCCACTTGTCCAGCCAGAGTGGTAGAAAGTTCTGCTCGCTCGGTCCATAATAAAATCAGGTCCCATCGTGCACTGCTCCTGAGGTATGCAAATTAGGGTTCCTGCTGCCACTGGACCGCAGCAACAGCTGGGGCAGGGAGATGCGCTGCTTCCCTGCCCAGAAGTGTACAGAAGTGTAACCGTTCAACAATTACCTTATTTACACAACAATACATTGTAGCTGAATGATAAGACAGACATCAAGGAACTGGACCGTCAAGTATATTTATTATCTCCTTTTGCAAGATCATTTTCTTTACTGGCCAACATTATTGTTTCACTTCTTTCATACAGCACAGCCAATTATCCAATCTTTGATCAACCTTACTGTCTAATTAACCGAACGCACCAGCAATCACATTATTATTATTATTTATTTCTTAGCAGACGCCCTTATCCAGGTCGACTTACAATTGTTACAAGATATCACATTATTTTTACATACAATTACCCATTTATACAGTTGGGTTTTTACTGGAGCAATCAAAGTAAAGTACCTTGCTCAAGGGTACAGCAGCAGTGTTCCCCATCGGGGATTGAACCCACGACCCTCCGTTCAAGAGTCCAGAGCCCTAACCACTACTCCACATATGATGAATTACGTGTGGTGTATTATGCACACAGCTTCTGCTGCTAAAACGGCTATGAGATTTAGCTGCCAAAGAAAGGACCAGCAGACTGAGGCAAATGAAAGTTATTATTCAGACCACCAAAACCTTAGAGTCATGGAGGTGTTATGTTGTATGTGACTTTTTAAGAACATAAGAACTGTTTCAAACAAGAGGAGGTCCATTTGGCCCATCTTGCTCATTTGATTGTTTATTGATCCAGAACCTCATCAACCCATTTCTAGAAGTAAACGTGTAAATCAGCTTCCACAACAGTATTTCACTTTTTCATTCCTTGCTCACATTTTTAGAGCACTTTAGATACCCCTGTATGTAAAACATTTGGCCTAGGTGCATACAAAGTCTGCTTCAAGGAAAGTATTTCTGTGTTATTTTGTTACATATAAGAATTGAGAGATTCTTTGTAATTGGAGTATCTGAAGCTGGCTGAAACGCCAGAGTTCTCTTTATATGTAAGAAATAAAGAAAATTGTGTCTTTTACACTTAGTGTTGCGCTTTCTTACCAGTTTTATTTGAATGTTACAGTCAGTGGCAATGACCTTTGAATACACTGTGTCACGTTTGAGCCTTATAAAGTTAAAGCTCAGGAGGAACAGTACTCCAGGTGCTTTAAATATGTTTTACTCAGTGAAATGAGCCTAAAAACCCAATATACTTTATGAGAGGAACAAAAAACAGACACAACACTTATATTAGGATAACAGCTTCCTACGGAGAAGCTATATTTAATTAAGAACACATCTCAATCTTCAAGAACATGTTACAGTTTATAACAGAGTTTTGTACCTTTTGAGACTGTCATCCTATTTTATTTAATTAAGCTTTGCAAAAAAGAAGAGTTGAAAGAAAAGTAGTTTCTACAGAGATTGTTTTAAAATGAAAATCTTATTTTTAAGAATTAATTCTTATAAGAAAAACTTTCATGAAACAATTCTGTGTTAGTCAGGCGTACAAATCTATGAATATTTGCTTACCTTCTTCTTTGAGATGTAATTAATTCAGAGCAGGTAGGTGATGTCAAGTAGGTGAGTCTCGAGTCTGGATTCAAGCTGCAAAGGCTGGGTCCGACAACTCAAGAACTCAGGTCGAGATTGAAGGTTGAGGACAAATTGATATGGTTTGATTACAGGTATTTAAAGCCTTTTTCAAATGCCAACCCATCCTGCTTGATGTCACCACAACCACTCCTGCTTATGTGGTTACAATGTGTTTGAGAACTAGCAGACTCACTAAATGTTTATGAAAAATCATGCTACAAAATACTTATAAAAAAGTTTAAGCGTGCAGTCTGACCTTTCAGTGGCTGCCCACTCTACAGGGTTTTTGCATCCGAGACAAGTCGCCCTCACAGGCTGTGCAGTCTTCCTTCTTATCTGTGCCCTGTCTTCTCTGACATCTGTCAGAATTACAATCTTTGTGTCTCAGAGAAGGCCACATCTTTCTGGAATTTATCCGTTTCAACCCAAACGTTATGAAACGTCCCATACTATCCATCTCAATCTGTTCACACAAATATTATTATTATTATTATTATTTATTTCTTAGCAGACGCCCTTATCCAGGGCGACTTACAGACGTGAACACAAATACATTTCAAGAATCACAGTACAAGTAATAATACAATTAAGAGCAAGATAAATACAATGACTTTGGTTCTAGCAAGTACAAGTATGACAAAATACGATTCAATAACGGAGCAGATAACAGTGTCAGTGATAGTTACATCAGGATATAATTAAATACAAAATACTACAGATTAAATAACACTTGACAGATTACAGTACTCTAAAGTACTGGATTAAATGCAGTAAAATAGGGGGCAGATAAGAGCAAGTAAAGCGCATTTAAGGAAGAGTGATAAGTGTCCAGGGGGAAAAAAGAGGAGTTCTGCAGGTGCTGCCTGAAGAGGTGAGTCTTGAGGAGGCGCTGGAAGGTGGTCAGGGACTGGGCAGTCCTGACATCTGTAGGAAGGTCATTCCACCACTGCGGGGCGAGGGTGGAGAAGGAGCAGGCTCTGGAGGCAGGAGAGCGTAAAGGAGGGAGAGCCAGTCTTCTAGTGCAGGCGGAGCGGAGAGGTCGAGTGGGGGTGTAGGGAGAGATGAGGGTCTGGAGGTAGCTGGGTGCAGTCTGGTCAAGGCATCTGTAGGGTAGTACAAGAGTCTTGAACTGGATGTGAGCGGTGATCGGGAGCCAGTGGAGTGAGAGGAGCAGTGCAGTTGCGTGGGAGAAGCGAGGCAGAGAGAACACCAGGCGAGCAGCGGAGTTCTGGATGAGCTGGAGCAGACGGTGGTGGACGCAGGGAGGCCAGCCAGGAGGGAGTTACAGTAGTCTAGGCGGGAGAGTACCAGGGCATGGACCAGGAGCTGGGTGGCGTAGTTGGTGAGGAAGGGTCGGATTTTTTGTATGTTGCTCAGGAAGAATCGGCAAGTGCGTGCCAGAGTGGAGATGTGCTGTGAATAAGAGAGACAGGGGTCCAGGGTGACTCCGAAGTTCTTAGCTGAGGAGGAGGGAGAGAGTGTGGTAGATTTCAGAGGAACAGAGATAGAGAGATCAGAGGAGGGGAAGGAGGAGGAGGGAAAGAAAAGGAGGTCAGATTTAGAGAGGTTGAGTTTGAGGTGATGTGAGTGCATCCAGGAGGAGATAGCAGACAGACAGGTGGAGATACGGGAGGGGATGGTGGAGTCAGAGGTGGGGAAGGCAAGGAAATTCTCAGCATCATCAGCATAGAAATGGTATGAGAAACTATAGGATGCGATGAGGGGGCCCAGGGAGCGGGTGTAGAGAGAGAACAGGAGAGGACCCAAGACTGACCCTTGGGGGACTCCTGTTGAGAGAGAGCAAGGTGTGGAGGTTGCTCCACGCCAGGTTACCTGGTAAGTGTGGTTGGAGAGGTAGGAGGAGAACCAGGCCAGAGCAATGCCAGAGATTCCCAGGTCAGCGAGAGAGGATAGTTGAATAGAGTGATTGACAGTGTCAAAGGCAGCAGAGAGGTCGAGGAGAATTAGGACAGAGGAGAGAGAGGCAGCTCGGGCAGCGTTTAGTGAGTTGGTGACAGACAGGAGGGCGGTTTCAGTGGAGTGAGCAGAGTGGAAGCCAGATTGGAGAGGGTCGAGCAGAGAGTGGTTGGACAGGAAAACAGAGAGCTGGCGGTGTACAGCCCGCTCGAGGGTTTTGGAGAGGAAGGGTAGGAGGGAGACAGGACGGTAGCTCTGGAGGGAGGTGGGGTTGAGGGTAGGTTTTTTGAGGAGGGGAGTGATAGAGGCTTGTTTGAAGGCAGAGGGAAAGAGACCAGAAAGGAGAGAGGTGTTGAGAAGGGAAGAGATGAAGGGAAGTAGAGCAGGAGCAGCAGCTTGAAAGAGGTGAGTGGGGAGGGGGTCCAGGGCACACATGGTGGGTTTGTGACCCTGGAGCAGGGAGGAGAGGTCAGTCTGAGAGGGGAGAGAAGGTGGAGAAGGAGGGTGAGTTAGTAGGGGATGCAGTGGATGTAGGTGTTGGAGCAGGAGGGGGTGCGGGGGAGGGAGAGGTGTTAAAGATTTTGCGGATATCTGAGATTTTAGAAGAGAAGAGGCAAAGTCATCCGAGGAGATAGAGGAGGGAGGAGGAGGGGGGGAGGGTTTAGGAGGGAGGAGAAGGTAGAGAATAGTTTACGTGGGTTGTTAGTGGAGGCTTGGATTACAGATTGGAAATAAGTACATTTAGCAGAGGAGAGAGTAGAGGAGAAAGAGGAGAGGAGAGTGCGGTAGAGGTCTAGGGCAGCAGGGAGTTTGGTTCTCTTCTATTTCTTTTCAGCAGATCGCAGTGTGATTCTTGCTGAACAAAGCGCAGAGGAGAGCCAGGGTTGGGGAGGGGAGGGGCGAGCAGGTCGGGAGGTGAGGGGACAGAGGGAGTCGAGGGAGGAGGTGAGGGAGGAGAAGAGGGTGGAGGTAGCAGAGTCTACAGAGAGTTGTGAGAAGGAGTCAATAGGCGGGAGGTGAGAGAGAGCAGTGGAGGAAAGGACAGAGGGGGAGAGAGAGCGGAGGTTACGGAGAGAGGTGACAGTGGGGGTAGGAGGAGCAGGGAAAGAGGGGAGAGACAGAAAAAAAGAGATGAAATAGTGATCAGAGAGTGTGTGTATTAAATACCATGTTTATTGTTTCGGGACTGAACCCCATGGTTTTACTGAACCATACACATTGTTGTGTATTGCCAGTTACCATTATTATTTACTGTTGTCAAGTGACTTTGGATTACAAATAAAGCATAATTACACCAATAACGTTGTTGTCATTCTTTTGAGCACTGCATCACCTCTACACGTGCGCACTGGAAACCACTTTGTCACAGTACTCCATGAGCCATTTTAATGCTCTGAACAGAATATTGGCTCCCTTCCATGCCCTCTACTTTCCACACTTCAGCATCATAGCTACAATCTGTAGGTATGTGCAGCACTAGATTAAAAAGAGAGCCTGCCTGTACACCTGTGTTTACTTAGTATAGTTTCCACATTTTGCCTGGCCTAAGGATTTTAACCAGCTCTGTGACAACTGGAACTTGTTTTCAGCAAGAGAGGCTTATAAAGAGAGTATGTTCGCTGTATAGAGAAGAGTGTGTTTTGGTAATGGAGACGTGTCTTACCAGCAGTAGCGTTGGAATCGGTGCATGAGAGAGTGTTACCGTGTAGTTTATATTGCCAGTGTTTTTAAATAAGCAAGGCAGCCGTGAATGTGGGACCATCTGCTATAAAGAACCTGGTCGGGAACAAATGGAATACTTTGGAGAAATCCAGCTTGAGCAAGCTGTGGACAAGACAATACGACTACGATGCAGTAAGATAGTTGAACTTTCTAATAATCTAAACGGGAGTGTGTTTAAGATTTTTAGAAGTAAACTGTCTTGTGTGTTTATACGCTGGGAGCTGTGAGTGCAGGCAGCACACAAAGACTGTTTGATTACTACTTTGCAATACGAGTGGAGAGTTTGTTGACATTTGCAATAGCGATCTGAAAAGGCTGAACTTGGAGTGCGTGGCTCAGCGCACAGACCGCTTGTACAAAGTAACGCTGGGACTAGAGACTGTATTATTGTGAAAAGCAGTGTAGCAACGAGCACTGTATTACACCAGGCTTATATTAAGGACTGTGCACTATTTAAATAACCCCCAGGAGACTCGGGGTGAAAATTCCCTGCAGCATTAAAATTGTGTTTTATGAAACCACTATTCATGGACTGTGTTTATGAAACCACAATTATTGGACTGTGTTTATGAAGCCACAATTATTGGACTGTTTTGAAAATAAATTAACTACAAGATTAGGTTTGAAAAACTTTTATTTTTAGCTTTTTGTGGTTTACAAAAAGAATGTGGTGTTTTTAGTTGGCTCAAGTGGGGAATGTGGGCCTGGTTATTTTTCTTCTTTGATCTCACAAGCTGGAATTACTTCACCCTCAGTGCCCAGAACTTACCTGAAGGAACCTGGGAAAAAGAAGAAGCGTTAGTGCACAACCGAGACCAAGAACACTACACCTGCAAAGACCCAGAGACGAGAAACTTACCGGTACTCCTCTTAATGGCCATTGGGGGAACTGCAGTTCAAGAGAAACTGAAAGAAACATAGATTTCAACACACCCACAGGGTGGGACAGTGTTTTTGTTTTGTTTTGGGTCTGGGGCTAGCCCAGCCCAAACTCTTAAGATTAGGGAACTGAAGAAGTTAAAACTGGGGCCCGATGAGTGTGCTAGGGTTTTATTTACTTGAATCCCAAGAGTTAAAGTTTTGTGTGAATCCACTGTAAATAAATCTGCACATGTTTGACTTTCACAATTGCCTTCTGCCTGATCTCTCAAGTTACTATCCTGAAAACGAGCCAAAAGCTCACTATATATATATATATATATATATATATATATATATATATATATATATATATATATATATATATATAGTGGCAGAAAGGTGGTACAGCGAGGGTACAATAATAAAAATAGATGTACTTTCAACATTGCACAGGGTAATGTTGTGCTAAAGTATGCCACAAAACTGTTACAAACTGGTGATTGCTGTGAGTCTAAATGCTGCAAATGTTTTAAAAGCAAAGAAAACTACAAGACCCACAAGCACTAGCGCAATCAGCAGATGCATGATGGCTGGCAAACCCATATTTGAATTGACTGGTGGGACTAGTGAGGTGGGGGGGTGGAAAGTTGCATAATTGCATGCGAAATTGCATATTGAGGTATGTGTAAGAAGATCGACACACTGCTTTGAAAACCGTAGCCTGAGGTAATGCTACGTGATCGTGCTGTGTTGGAGCCAAGCTGTAAGCAAAGACACAGACGAAACAGAAAGCAAGAGGAACGCTGTAACATGCTTGAATCAGACTGGACCACGAAGCAATGTTCCAATCCAAACAAAAGTAACGCAGTAAGTCTCCTTTCACCCTAAATGCAAGTGAATGCATTTAAATACGAATTGCCACTTAAAACGTGCATGTGAGTGTGTTTATGCACAGTTTCAACGAGCATTGTGTGTGTTTAAAATACCAGCAAGTGGAATTATTATACAAAGTTTCCAAGAGTATTGTGCACACTAGAAATGCCACAAAGTGGCGGCAGTGAAACAAACACAGAGCTCATTAAAATTCCGGGACAGCAGTGGGTGGAGCTCTGCAACTGTTCGGGGCTTTATAAAACAAAGAGCTTTTGTATGTTATCATTTTCCATTATTATTTGATGAACTTTAAGTTGGGTTTAACCCATAAACTCCGGTCCAGGTTTTTGTTTGTCCCTGATTTCTTTTTCCCCCGCAGGTAAGAAATTAAAATAAAACCTACCGTTGTTTGTATTCCTGTTGTCCTGCCTGTCATTCATCTGGAGTCTACTCGTCAGTCAGTTCTCCTACATACCTTTCAATACTTCTCAATATAATTACTACGTGAGCGGAGCTGCAATGGACTTTATGGCACAGTATATATATATATATATATATATATATATATATATATATATATATATATATATATACTGATGCACAATGAAAATGCGACAGTCTAAGTTTTACATCAATAGCTCATTGTTATTTACATTTTAAATAGTGAGCAGATAGGTTTGTTGATTGTTTGAGCAGTATTGTTCCGTGGGATAACAAAATACTGAGCTCAAGTCATGTGATTTCATAAAATGCCAGGTGCTCAATGTTTGGTATTTGAGTTGAGTTAAAATTGCCAGAATGAGTTGATTAAGAATTTATATAAAAAAGACATGATTTTAATTAACGCAAGAACAGCGAAATATACGACCATGCCTCTCGCTTGAGTAATGAAGATCACCTGGTTGCTATCGGCATGATTGAAGGCGGCCTGTCTGTGAGAGAAGTTGCCCGGAGATGTTCTGTTTCAACAATCAGCAGAGAGTGGTGGAGTGTTTTATTCACCGATGAATGCTGTTTTGCCCTTGACAGACCTGACTGAAAACAACATGTGTGTAGACGTGGTGAGCGTTATGCTGTTGTTCAAGCCAACCGGTGGGGTGGTGGAAGTGTGATGATGTGGGGAGGAATCTCCTTTAACACAAGAATGCCTTTGGTGCAGATTGAGGGCAACCTTACTGCTCAGCGATACATTGACAAAGTCCTTGAGGCAACAGTTTTTCCGTTCCTGCAAGCCAATCCGGAAGTGTCGATTTTCCAGCAGGACAATGCAAGACCATGCAGTGCTGGGATTACAATTGCATGACTTCAAGAATACAATGTAGAGGTCTTGCCGTGGCCAGCTTTTTCTCCTGACCTGAGTCCAATAGAACATCTGTGAGACCAAATCGCCAGTGCCATCCACAGGAGACAACCGGGACCAACCTTCGCTACCTGGCTGCAGCTGCACAGGAAGAGTGGCGGAACATCCCACAGCAGTCTATCCAGAGGCTTATCAGGTCTATGCGTCAACGCTGCCAGGATTGTGTTAATGTTCAGGGAGGTCATACCTGATACTAACTTTGTAATGTTTTCATTTTGACAGTGTGTCATGTTTCATACTGAAAACTTATCATGATTCTTTGATCTGTATTTTTGTTCACATTTTCTGTGATTTTGTTTGATACCTACGTTTAAAATATTTGATTAAATCCATTAGACCTGAGTGTTGCATTTCTTTAGTGCATCAGTAGATAGATAGATAGATAGATAGATAGATAGATAGATACAGCAAACATTCCACCATGCTGTAGCATTATTAACTATATTATTAACCTCTAATGCACTTATGCAAAAAAAAAAGAATCTGGCAGCCTGTGACAGAGAACGAATGAATCCTAGTCAACAATCTCCCTCCCGACCTGTGAGGGCGCTGTATAACAGGAACAGTGTGCCTCGTACTGGATGGTCTGGCAGTTCATTCCAGGGTAGCCAGCCATCCAGGAAGGGGGCAGAGTCACAATGCCCTAAGTCATCGCCCTAATGCGGCACTCGAAGTGTAGAGTCTTGGATTGGAGAAGACATGATTGAACTAGCTATCGCAGAGGGCGTGACTGAAGGTGTAATAGGGGATGTGACACTGTAATCTGTTCCTTTGTTGTGGTTATCAAAAGGTCCGGTAAAGGAAATGGAGTGTTAAACGTATCGTGAGCGTTAAGTGTTTTGTTTGTTTGTCATTCTAACTGTTTGTCATTTGTCTTTGTCAGACAGCTAAACACTAACCGAGAGCTGTCGCTACAAGCCAGCACCAAATTCGGATTACACTGTACCATTGTCTCACAAACTGTTGTCTTGCACTACCCTTGCACAAAGAGTGTCTGTGTTGGGTATAATTATAAAGTGTCTTATTATTTTGGGACTAAAACCCTTGTTTTGCAGCATTATTTAAGTGTTGTTGACACGCAACCCAGCCAAATAAAGGAGCTGTTTTATCGAACTTTCACTGTCTTGTGTGTGTTATTCCTGAAACTACACCAACTACACCTTAACATGTAATGGACACAAGATCCAAATTGGGATAGTATCGAATATCATGATACTGTGCGTGGTATTATATCGATACTCCCTAAATTAGGTATCGCAGAACACTAGCTTGTAGTGTCTGACAAAGTACTCCATTAGTGCAACAAAGGAGTTTTATTTCAGCACTGCTCACAGCAAGGCAAGATCAACAAGAAGAAAAATTTACTGTTGAGCATCAAGGCCCCTGCAATACAAGACTGGCTGAAAATGTGTCTGGAATTGGTGACTGCACCTTTAATTGTGTACAGTTGTAATATGGGAAACAGCATGCTGCGGCTCCCATGCTCAGCATTAGTAAAGTCCTGATCTGGCAGCATGTACTGTAACACAGACAGCTCTTATGATTACATGTTGCCATTTATTTTTCAGTAAGAACAGGTTTAAATTGCAGCTTGTTCGTTCTGCTATTTTCGATATTAACCCTTTGTGGTCCTATTACAATTTTCCCTTTCCGGTCCGATGTCGGACAGGGATCAAAAAGATGTAAAAAACAGGTCTCTAATAGTTTTTCCTCCGGAAAAAGCCGAAAAAACCATTCAATGGCCGAGTGAGACCGATAGGAGCCGAGAGAAGACTAAAAAATAAAAAATTAAATAGTGGTGTATCTCAGCAATACACATAGCCCCTTCACCACAGAGATAACACGGACATAAACAAACAAGATAGGTGCTTCTGCATCCAGCGCTCAAAGAATATCATGGACATTTGCAGAGCTTTTTGAGATGTTACAGTAATAAAATAATGACTTGGATCGCATTATTGAGGAGTCTGGTGATAAAAACGTATGTGAAAAATACAGCGAACAAGGGGTGGGGCAGGGCTGGAGATGCAGTACTGAGTGTCCTGTTGATATGCAGTGCCTTTTAAAGATGTTTTACTGTGAAAAAAATACTTTTAAACAGCGCGTCTAAAATAAACTGTGAGTGTGAAAATAACCTGACGCGCCTGAGACGTGCTGAATAAATGGACCGCAAAGGGTTAAATACACCACAGCAAGCACATTGTCATATATTTTATTTCACTATTTTTCTCATATTTTCATTTGCACAATCTGAGAGCTACATTTAGTGAATGTCAGTTTATTTTACTACAGTCAAGTAAGCTGCAGTACATTTCATTTCTAATTCTCTAAATATATATACAGTCCCAAGTATTTCTATGTGTCCTGACGGTAAACAATGTAATTGAATTATACCTGGGATGCTAAAGAGGAAGCAACATGGGACTCAAATCTTTATTTAGGCACTCTACGATCTGATTGGCAAAAGATAATGTAGGTTTATTTGGAGTTCACAAAACTCAACATGCGAAGAAAACATGTACAGTATGAAAGATGTCTACCACACAAAACAAAAGCAGGTACAAGTTCTTTATGGAAAATTAGACAGACCATGTTTGTCACACCGACTAGTGTGTTTCCACACAGAGGTAATATAGCTTACACAACGCTTCATTGGGCATGCGCAAAGTACATCTGACAGTACATGCGGAAGTCAAGTTTTTTGGCTCAGAAGAGATGCTCCAGAAGAATGATTTTGGACATTGGCAATGCGGCATTATGCAAATGTTTGGACGCAAACGGATTATTATACAATGACCAAATACATTCGGAACAGCAAGCATGCTTGGGGTTGAGGCCGGACGATCCCAGGAGGAGCGTACCTCCTCCATGAAGTCCGGGGATGCCGGGAACTTTTGAAGGCGAGGAGCAATCGTCTGCGTCCGGAGTACAGACCAGCGTGGTTCTGCCGCTGGCATCCAGGGGACCTGCAGGAACGCTGCAGCGTGCCTCATCAGTGCCGACGTCGAGTCCAACAGCAGAGGAGCACTGGCTTCTGAGGCCACCTCGAAGCTAAGTTCCGCCTCGGCAGGGGGTTCAGGCTCCCCTCCTACCTCCATGCCAGAGGAGAAGGAAGCTGCATCCCAGGAGGGCGCTATAGAGAGTTGGGACGCCTCTTCCCGATCTCCCCCTGATCTCCCCTGGGAGGAGGGAGGGTACAGTAGTTGGGGCAGTATTGGAGCTGGGACTGCGGCTGGAGCAGGCCACATGGACGCAGAACTCGCCCTCGTGGCCCTCTACAAGCTGCTCTCCTTCATCCGGGGCTGAAGATACTGCAGGCCACCTCTCTCTCTCGAGGGCCAAGGTGGCATGCTGGATGCCCAAGCACCGCGCACAGAGGGTATGCCTGTCCTCCTGAGGGATCTTGGCCCTGCAGGACGTACAGGCGTGGAACCCGGTCTTGTCCGACATCATAGTGTTCTGCACCGACTGAGTACTGTGTGCACCTATGGAGTGAAATAGCTATCAAAAATCTGTGAGCGCAGAAACGCAGTTTGTAATTGTAAAATGCAGTTTGTAACTGTAAAACGCAGTTTGTAACTGTAAAATGGGAAAAAATACAATTACGGTTCTAATTTACACTTATGAAACTCAGTCTACAGTTACAAATCTGCTTTCTGCTCGCTTGCCACTTTTGAGAGTGAAATTGCTATCAAAAATACGAGCGCGCAGAAACGCAGTTTGTAACTGTAAAATGAAAAAAATACAACCTCTTAATTTTTTTTTCACTTATGGTTCTAGTTTACACTTATGGTTCTATTCTGCATGCGCTCAGTCTACACTTACAAATCTTTTTGAGAGTGATTTCCGCTCCAAAAAAAAAACAGCAGATGTGTAGCTCAGGCAGCCTAGTTAGTTGATTGTCGGCACTGTCGATCGGTCATTGTTCATCACAGCCAACATGGCGGAGGAATCAGCGACGGATGCTGGGTACAAACAATCATATTTCAATCTTTTTTTTATATAAGGTTTTATATGTAATGTTTTCTTTAAGTGTGCATAGTGGCGCTTTGTTTAGTTTTAACACTCGTATGTACGTAGAGGCACAATAATCATCAGTTTAGCAATGTTAAAACTAAATGCGTGTATTGCGCTAAATGGAGTAGGCCTACACTGTATTTGTCTCTCACACAATAGTCTATTACAGTGCAGATATTTATTTATTTATTGGCTAATCTTTATGACATTTGTTTAACAGGTAGATTTTTCAGAAATGGTTAATTCTGCGCAGAACCTGATTACGATCCTTAACAGTACGCTACGGACTCCAGTTCATGCACAGCGCCAGGGAACAAGCCAGGGAGCAGGTCAGGGAACAAGCCAGGGAGCGGGATGGAGAACAAGCCAGGGAGCGGGCCAGGGAACAAGCCAGGGAGCGGGCCAGGGAACAAGCCAGGGAGCGGGCAAGCGAACAAGCTAGGGAGCAGGCCAGCGAACAAGCCAGGGACCGGGCCAGGGAACAAGCCAGGGAGCAGGTCAGGGAACAATCCAGGTCGCAGGTCAGGGAACAAGCCAGGTCGCAGGTCACCAGGGAACAGGCCAGGTCGCAAGTCGCCAGGGAACAAGCCAGGGCGCGGGCCAGGGAACAAGCCAGGGAGCAGGTCGCCAGCGAACAAGCCAGGGAACATACATTCCTGGCTTGTATTATGAACATACACATGCAGGTCATTCCCAGCTCTTTTCCGGAAGGGATTGAAAGGAAAAAGAAGGTTTTCCCACTTAAACCTATGAGTGTCCCGAAGAACATTCTGATTCCTTTTTATTTGCTTCTGCAAAATGCAGATAAAACACCAAAAGGAACAGAGGAGCTCAAACTTATACAGGCTGGACTAGGGAAAAGAGTTATAGCTGTCTCTGAAGATCTAGTCCACTCTGAGGTACAGTATCTTTGTCTCAGAAAGCGAGGGAAGTTTAATATTTATGCAATGAGAAGAACTAGTATTCATGCTTAGTTTAGAAAAACAACTATACAAAGTTTCAGTGGTTTTGTTTGTTTGCTTTTTCTTTTGATTGTAGTTGTCAAGCATGCTCTGTGAATAATTTCCAAAAATGAAATGTCTGTCAGATGGCTGGCTCTTGCAAAAAGCTGCAGGTAGTGTATATAAATTGCTGCTTTATGTTATGACAATATTTGTAATAATATTTTGAACTTTATTATTGACTGTGACAGGCTAGCTGCAGGGATAACTTCAGGTCAGAGAGAATCACACAGACAGACAGTTGTTGCAGTGAATCTGAGCCGCTGCTGCGCTCAGCGTTTTATTAACACACAGAAAATAAAAAGGTTGAACAAAACAGAAGACAGGACATGGCACTTGAGGCCAAATAAAACAGACAAACAAAACGGACTAACACTTAAACGGTGGACAGACAGACACACAAACACGATGAGTAAAAATAAACAAACAAGTATCGTGCTGGTCCTACCAGCATACAATAGCAATTGTTATTAACATACTGTATTAATAATATATTTTAGGGGGCAGTGGGCAGAGGAAACTAGTTGTGGTCCCGTCTGAATCGGAAGGATACAGTGGGCAGTTGTTGAAAGCTGCAAGTGCAGGTGGCAAAATTGTTTTATACATAGCTCCTCTTCAAGAGCAAATTGATGCTACTCCTTTACCACTAGATTCGAAAGAATTTTCAAAGATGCTGAAAGCAGTTTGCACAAAATGTAAAGATGAAATGCCTTTGCAAATACTGGCCATTCATATCAGCTCCTGCAATGGAAAACATGATCAATCTGACAGTGATTCCCGCTGTGATGACAAAATGTTAAGTTCTGTTTCAAAGATTGTGGAAAACCAATCAATATACTTGTGGAAGGGTGGTGGGCAATTCACTGACACAAGGAGACAGTTCTTTATTTGTAACACCGCTCAGGCGCACTGATTTATTTGGTACAGTAGATGGCGCTGTTGTCCGTGGACTGGATACTGACAACAGTAACCAGAACCACGGTGTTTACCAATACAGGTACAGGCACAGCAAGTGCTCGTAAATAATAATGAAAACCAAAGGCGAAAGAAAACAAAGGAAAATAAAACTACAAACAAAAGTGCTGCTCACGCAGTGCCCCCACTGCCGCTAAGCCGGTCAGAACGAGCCTCCGTCATACGCTCAGTTACCCTATACACTGGTGTGGCCAGGGTTCCCCATATACCTACACACGTCCCCTCGGGTACGTGGTGATTTCTGTTATTTCTTTCCTATTTAAATCATTTTAAGGCAGGCTGTTTTCCCCAGCCAGGTTTGCCTCGTTTTGTTTTAAAACTGACGTCTTTCGTCAGTGTCACTGTGTATTCCCCCAACACGGCCACCCGAGTGCACAACCAAGCCAGTTCTTATGGGCCGAGCAATCTCCCAAGGCCCACCCCCCAGCCACTCAGAGAGAGGGAAAGCACACACACCCTCTTCCCCACCTCTCCGTGTCATCGCCATCCGACAGGCGGATCCCACGAGACTGCTGCCCTCTACCTGCAGTAATACAGATGTGCCAAATAGTCAGTCCAGATCTCCCGTTACAATACTCATACTTTAACATTACCTGATGCAAATGTATGTAATAATTACAGTATACTAGGTTTCATCAATTGATAGTAATCCATTCTATTTCTATTCTATTCTATTTATACAGGACTGTCAGTCTGAAGTTCTTTTTGTGTCCGAAATATTGACCCCCAAGAACATGCCAAACAATGAGGTAAAATTTAGGTCTCAGTTAAATGCCAGTGAATGTGTGTAATAATTCTCTTAAATGTCAAAATGTGAAATGTATATATTATTGTAACATATGCTATAAACAATTTATTTTCTCATTTCTTCATAGATAGAGGCTGTGTGCCCAATTTGCCAGCAAAATTTCAGATGCATGCCAGTAACTGTGGAATAAGGTACAAGTTTTATTTTGTCCAGTGAAGAAATTTGATACATAACGGATATAAAAGTTATGGTATTTAACTAAGCTACAGGCTTTTATTCATAAAACCTTGCTTAATTTTCAATACTTTCTCCCAAGATCTGTGTTATGTACAACGTATATTTTAACATTGTCATTAGTGTTTAAGAAAATATATTAAAGAAACAGGGCCAAGGGAAATCAATTTGGTATATGTCTAGATATGAAAAGTTTTGCAGTGCCTCAGTGACCAAGTAGATATTACGCATACATTTTCTATTTGTGTTTCATGGTCCAACCTATTTCAAAGAGATTTGCAACAATGGCAGAGACAAAAAAAACAGGCTGCAGAATGCAGTCTGAAAGTCACTTTTTTGGGAGAGTCAGGAATTGATACTGGAGTATTGAGAGAGGAGTTCCTAACTGGTACTGTGCCTTTTTTTTATCTAGCTCTCTATGTTCTTAGTTAATAGTATCATACATTACATGAATAATTGCAAAGTTTCAGCTTTCTACGTTTAGGAACACTTCACTCACTGTGTTTAAGACCTGAAACACATTTTGTAGACAATAGCCTATATGACATGTTTTTTTCTTGGCAGAAATGATAGCTGGAATAGAAACAAGTTTTTTTGAATCAGGACTTGATAACAAAGGGAAGAACCCCATTTACTCCATGAATGACTTGGACAACAGTTACTTCAGGTACCTAACCATGTATTTTAAAGCATATCATTTCCATATCCAGTCTTTATTCCTGCTTTTCTCATTAATTTACATATTAGCCTGTTGATGTTGCCATGCCCCAATTCCTTTACCAGTCAGAGGGGGGTTTGCTTGACATGTACCAGTGCCTTTTCAAAGTGAGACACTGGGGAACCTTGTGGATTACTTTATTGAGAATTTGAGCTACCTGCAATGTTTTTATTTTACTTTAGAACTGCTGGAGAAATTATTGTAGTTAGCTTGGCACAAGGTGGTCCAGCACCCTGCTTTATGCGGGAATGGTGCTTTACTTACCTCGCAACTGGGGATCTTGACCAGCTGGCACTTCCACCGGATGATGTCACAGATCAGGAGTCCACTCAGCTGATTTCCAAATTGAAAGAATGCACTGTAGAGTAAGAATTTTTTAGCTCCTCTGACTTACTGATCGCAATTTTTTAAAGAAAAATTGAATAAGCAGTGGCTTTACAATACTTACGTGCATTTTGGAATATTTGCCACAAATGGTATTTCTTTCCGACTATGTTATACATTAACTTTTTTGGAAGTGAACGTACATCTGTAATGTAAGCCATAACTCCATGCATTTTTTTTCATTTCATGTGCAGCTGTACAATCGCAACACCTGCTAAGAAATGCATGTTTACTTGGTCATGTTTCAGGTTTCAAATGCAACAGATGACGGCATATCGAGTCTAGTTGGAGATATTTTGAACTGTGGGTATACTGGTGTGATATGCACTGAAAAAAGGACAGCATTATATGGTTTGTTTTAAGTAAAATTGATTAAATAAGTTTTCTGCTGAGTTTCAATCTATAACAACATTAAATGGAAAAATACAGAAAACAATAATAATAAAAAAGGAAAACAATGTTGGTTATTAAATACCCTTAAATCAGAAAGAGAGTAAGTATATTGGCAGCACAGATTTGTCTGTGTATGGGGGGCAGTTTTGTCTCTTATACCCTTATGTACAGTGGCTCTCAAAAGTATTCACCCCCCGTGGACTTTTCCACATTTTATTGTGTTACAACATGGAAGCAAAATGGATTTAATTAGGAGTTTTTGCCACTGATCAACACAAAAAAAGTCCATAATGTCAAAGTGAAAAATAAAATCTACAAATTATTCTAAATTAATTACAAATACAAAACAGAAAATAATATGCTCAACAAGACATAAAAAATGTACTAAGGTATTTCCAACTTTATGACAATAACTTTGAGTTAAATTTAAAAACAAAAATATGTATAAACATTAAATTATACCTAGCTGGCCAGCCGGTCCTCTGCACTGATTACAGAAAAAATGTGAGAGCAGTTGAAGATGTATTATTTGTTGCTGCATCCAGGTACATGATCTAAAACACACACTTTAATGAACCATTTAGAAAACAAAACTACTACAATAGCATGTGAATATGAAAGCAAATGAATCAGTTCTGCACTACATGAAGATTTAAAAAAAGGTCTGTAAATATTTGTTCTGAATAAAGTTATTGCTAGAACACACTTGCAAAGTAATATATTTAAAAAGTAACAACTACCTTCCTAGAGAAGCCATTGATTCCTCAAAATATTACAATGTTGTACCTGATAAAAGGATAACGTTTTTAATTATTATTTTCAGATTAATTATGTTTATAAAATCAAGGTATTACTGTTACAATGATTTGTTTTATGGTAAATTATTACTTATTTTGGCAGTGCAATTCAGCCAATAATTTCAAAAGGAGACATTACATTTACTTCAGACCATTTCTGGTACATACACCCAATGAAAAAAAAGAAAAATGTAAAAATCAAAGTGTTTAAACTGAGACATATATTTGAAAATGTAGCCTACTTTACCTGATCAGTTTGTGGTTTGTATCTACATGTACTAGTGACAAAGGCCCTCGAACAGAGTAAGTTTGTCTTACTATACAACCTAACTGTGTCATTCTTGACAAAATTCCAGTAGAATCCAGTCGATGTATTGAAGCTTTTATTCTGTGCCACTGAACACGAAATCCCTCTGACTGCAAACATCCCTTCACCATTCTGTAGCCCGCATGGGGCATCTTAGTTTTGATTGCAGAAAAAATGTTGTCAAGCTCTCCATCTGAAATTGTACTGTAGGATGTTCTCGTTGAAATACCATATTCCTACATCCGCCTAAAAAGTGTAGCTTCACTTACCCCAAGAAGACTTGATACACATGGGAAGGGTAATGGAATGTCGAAAAGACATCAAAAAGTCTGGTGAAAAAACAAACTTAGGACGTCCGTTTTTACCCTGCTCCAAGGTAACCGATAACGAATGTCTTAGCTGTCTAAGTTGAACACTAACACGCCTGTGATATTCAGTGAGACTGTCCAGAATAGAAAATGGGATTTCCAAAATATCTGATGCTGCACTGATTAAAAAAAAAATCCTGATTGCAAACGAAATCACAGTAGTCCAGATCTAAGTATGGTTGTTGTAATATTAGTAACAGTCTTGACCGTTGTCGTTCCAATACATGTCGCCTTAGTGATGCCTGTGGATGCATGAATAAATCAAAGAAAATTGTAACTAATGCTCCGTATAACCAGCGATAAACAATTAATCTTATTAATCGTATATATTTTAATACTAACGTTTCAGCCCCGCTTAATGAACACATTTTAAATGTTATTAGTGACACAGTGTGTACTATTACAGAGCACCACTTCTTGCATACAGTACAGATCATTTAGTATTTAGTGATTTAATAACTATACGTTTAGCGTCTACGTACATACAAGTGTTAAAACTAGACAAAGCGCCACTATGCACACTTAAAGAAAACATTACATATAAAACCTTATGTAAAAAAAGATCGAAATAGGTTTGTTTGTACCCGAGGCTGTGAAGCATCCGTCGCTGATTCCTCCGCCATTTTGGCTGTGATGAACAGTGAACGATCGACAGTGGCGACAATCAACTAACTAGGCTGCCTGAGCTACACATTTCCTGTTTTTTTTTTTGGAGCGTGAAATTACTCTCAAAAAGATTTGTAAGTGTAGACTGAGTTTCGTGCGTGTGCAGAAAAAAGGGACTCGAGCGCGCGCAGAATAGAACCGTAAGTGTAAACTAGAACCATAAGTGAAAAAAATTGAGAGGTTGTATTTTTTTTCATTTTACAGTTACAAACTGCGTTTCTGCTAGCTCGTATTTTTAGCAATTTCACTCTCAAAAGTGACAAGCGAGCAGAAAGCAGATTTGTAAGCGTAGACTGAGGTTCGTAAGTGTAAATTAGAACCGTAACCCTAACTGTGTTTTACAGTTACAAACTGCGTTTTACAATTACAAACTGCGTTTCTGCACTCACAGATTTTTTATAGCTATTTCACTCCATATGCACCGAACACCGCTTGCACTGGGTGCACTGTGTGCATTAGACCAGGTGGACTGTAGTTTATACAGCACCGTGCATTCAAGCACCGATTGCACCGTGTAATGTGTGCAGTGTGTGCACCAAACACCGTGTGCACCATGCATACCGAGTACCGTGAGCACTACGTGCACCGTGTACCGTGCGGCACTGTGTGTTCGTGCACTAGTGCTGTAGCGGTGGGCACTGAGCACCGTGTGCGCTAAGCACCATGTGTACCATGCGGCACCGTGTCTGTGCACTGGAACTGTAGTGCTGGGCATCGTGTGCCATGTGGAATGAGCACCGTGCACACCTAGATACCGAAGTACCAAGGGCTATGCGTGCACCGAGGTACCAAAGCACCGGGGGGCAGCTATGCAACGGTGCCTACCCTAACCGTGTGGTCACACACCTGGTCAGCGCATAGCATACACCAAGGAGACACAAGGGCTGAAGCCGCGGCGGGCGAGTTGAAGACGGACAGCAAAAAATCACGGTAGAAACAGATGGGGGAGAACACACTATTGTTTGTTTAGAATGCCCGACTCACCGAGGTGGGCGGGCCTAAGCAGCCGACGAGGTCTACTCTACAGCGGGATGAAAGTAAACAGCACAGTGGAGGAAAACACGGCTGGGTGGCTGTTGTAAACATCCACGCTGCAGCTAATCCACAGCACAACCTCAAAAAACAGGGCCGTGCGGTCTAATACAGAGATGGGGGACGCGCAGCGGCAGCCAAACAACAAGGCCCACTTCAGCTGCTGGGTGGCGACTGGGGATTCACTCGACAGCGGGGATGCGGCAAGGCCTAACCCTGTGGAGGAACTGTATTCCCCAAGAAAGTAATAGACAATCACACACGCTAGGTCACTGCACAGGCAGTCGCTCACACATGACAGACTGTATAAGAAAGAGCAGCCAACAACGCAAGCGAGGAGGCTGCTGAAAGACAGAAAGACAAGAGACTCGGTTTTTAGAGAGTCGCTAATTCCACAAAATACAATCGACACTCAAGAAGCTCGTTTCTATCAACACGCTCAGCTAAACAGGTCTTACCGTATCATCTTGAGAAGGAAAAAGAGAAATGGCTTCCTCAGGATGATGGTTTTAATCCGTCGTGGGCAGGACCGAGTGCATCACCCCAGGAAGGGGGCTACCGGCAGCTCTGATATAAAGAGCTCAGCAATACCTACCCAATGGGCAAGCATATCCCATACATAATGTCATTGGTGGTCGTCTTTAAATTGAAAGGGAACTCAGGTTTCATGTTTGCCTATGACAGCCCATTACGAGCGAGTAAAAAAGAAAGAAAACTAGATGAATTAAAGAACAGTGTTTTAATACTGTACATTTAGTCATTCTTTACATTTAAACAAATGCATATAGTTTACTACAGCACAAATACGTTTTGTATCATTAACTGGAATGAAACAGTTTGTGTAATTTTGTAAAAAAGGCATGAATTGTTGATTGATGCACTTGCCAGCAGTAGCAATGCTGGCGGTGTCGTGGGGACCTCTGGTGCTTGCAGTGGTGCTGGGCATTCTGGAACTGGTGATGCTGGCAGTAACAATGCTGGTGGTGGCGCCAGGATCTCCGGCGCTTGCAGCGGTGCTCGGCACTCTGGTGCTGGCGATGGTGGCAGTACTAATGCTGGCGGTGGAGCGGGGACCTCCGGCGGTGGCTCTAGGTAGTCAGGTGGCAGCTCTGGTCAGTCTGGACGTGGCGGGGCCGCTGGTGGTTTCTGGGATTCGGGGGGTGGGACCTGCAGCAGTCGTCATTCCCGCTCCCCACTAGTGCCCCACCCATGACCTGTGCCCTTTGCAGGAGCCCTTGAAAGGGCTGGCGCTTGCAGCGGCTCTTTTCTTTCTGGCAGTTGGGCAGGCAGCACCTCCCACTCAGTTATTCGTGCTGGCAGCACCTCCCTCTCAGTTACTCGTGCAGGCAGCACCTCCCTCTCAGTTACTCGTGCAGGCAGCACCTCCCTCTCAGTTACTCGTGCTGGCAGCACCTCCCTCTCAGTTACTCGTGCTGGCAGCACCTCCCTCTCAGTTACTGGTGCAGGCAGCACCTCCCTCTCAGTTACTTGTGCAGGCAGCACCTCCCTCTCAGTTACTCGTGCTGGCAGCACCTCCCTCTCAGTTACTGGTGCTGGCAGTACCTCCCTCTCAGTTACTCGTGCTGGCAGCACCTCCCTCTCAGTTACTCGTGCAGGCAGCACCTCCCTCTCAGTTACTCATGCAGGCAGCACCTCCCTCTCAGTTACTCGTGCCGACAGTACCTCCCTTTCAGTTACTCGTGCAGGCAGCACCTCCCTCTCAGTTACTCATGCTGGTAGTACCTCCCTCTCAGTTACTCGTGCAGGCAGCACCTCCCTCTCAGTTACTCGTGCTGGCAGCACCTCCCTCTCAGTTACTCGTGCAGGCAGCACCTCCCTCTCAGTTACTCATGCAGGCAGCACCTCCCTCTCAGTTACTCGTGCCGACAGTACCTCCCTTTCAGTTACTCGTGCAGGCAGCACCTCCCTCTCAGTTACCTGTGCCGACAGTACCTCCCTTTCAGTTACTCGTGCAGGCAGCACCTCCCTCTCAGTTACTCGTGCCGACAGTACCTCCCTTTCAGTTACTCGTGCCGACAGCACCTCCCTCTCAGTTACTCGTGCAGACAGCACCTCCCTCTCAGTTACTCGTGCAGACAGCACCTCCCTCTCAGTTACTCGTGCAGGCAGCACTTCCCTCTCAGTTAATTGTGCTGGCAGCACCTCCCTTTCAGTTACTCGTGCCGACAGCACCTCCCTCTCAGTTACTCGTGCAGGCAGCACCTCCCTCTCAGTTACTCGTGCCCACAGTACCTCCCTCTCAGTTACTTGTGCAGGCAGCACCTCCCTCTCAGTTACTCGTGCCGACAGTACCTCCCTTTCAGTTACTCGTGCAGGCAGCACCTCCCTCTCAGTTACTCGTGCCGACAGCACCTCCCTTTCAGTTACTCGTGCAGGCAGCACCTCCCTCTCAGTTACTCATGCTGGTAGTACCTCCCTCTCAGTTACTCGTGCTGGCAGCACCTCCCTTTCAGTTACTCGTGCCGACAGCACCTCCCTCTCAGTTACTCGTGCAGACAGCACCTCCCTCTCAGTTACTCGTGCTGGCAGTACCTTCCTTTCAGTTACTCGTGCAGGCAGCACCTCCCTCTCAGTTACTCGTGCTGGCAGCACCTCCCTCTCAGTTACTCGTGCCGACAGCACCTCCCTCTCAGTTACTCGTGCAGACAGCACCTCCCTCTCAGTTACTCGTGCTGGCAGCACCTCCCTCTCAGTTACTCGTGCCGACAGCACCTCCCTCTCAGTTACTCGTGCAGGCAGCACTTCCCTCTCAGTTAATTGTGCTGGCAGCACCTCCCTTTCAGTTACTCGTGCCGACAGCACCTCCCTCTCAGTTACTCGTGCAGGCAGCACCTCCCTCTCAGTTACTCGTGCCCACAGTACCTCCCTCTCAGTTACTTGTGCAGACAGCACCTCCCTCTCAGTTACTCGTGCTGACAGTACCTCCCTCTCAGTTAATTGTGCTGGCAGCACCTCCCTCTCAGTTACTCGTGCCGACAGTACCTCCCTCTCAGTTACTTGTGCAGGCAGCACCTCCCTCTCAGTTACTCGTGCTGACAGTACCTCCCTCTCAGTTACTCGTGCAGACAGTACCTCATTCTCAGTTAGTCGTGCCGACAGTACCTCCCTCTCAGTTACTCGTGCAGGCAGTACCTCCCTCTCAGTTACTCGTGCCGACAACACCTCCCTCTCAGTTACTCAGTTCCCTTGCTTGTCTGCGAGAATGGCCACTCCTCCTCCTCTTTTGCTTCAGGGCAGGCAGTACCTCCTCTTCCCTCAGGAAGAGGCAGCGTATCTCCTTTTGCCTGAACACTCTGCAGACAAGGCACCAAGCCTTGGTCCTCACAGCCACCGAGGAGGTCTTCCAGTCTGCCATCCCACCTGGGATGGGTCGGGGTTGCAGCGGATCCACTGGTCCATCTCTCCTAACTGCTCCTGATTGACGCTCGTAGGTTCATTCTTAATCCTGCTTCTGACCCTAATGTAGCGTTTCAGCAGGGCAGGCAGAAAACAGGAGAGACACTTGTTCCTTTTCAAAGCTTTATTCAGCACGCCTTTCTCCACACACACAGAGACCACAGCTCTATCAGCTTCTCAGGTTACACGCACCGAATAGAAGAACCATGGCAACCAGACCACAACAACAACAAATGGCGGCATATTGCCTTCTTATAACATTAGCTCCACCCCATTATTCTAACAGGTACTGGAGCTTACACCTTCCATTGGTCCTCCGCCATACACTTCGGGCCAATGGGAACATATGGTACACGTGCACACACAGTGACTCACAAACAGGACCAATCACAGGGGAGACACAAACACGACTGATACAGAGAGACAGGGCCAATCACAAAGAAGACACAGAATATGTTCACACGCAGGCCAGGATTACACAGACACAGACAAGAGGTAAACAAAACAAACAGCGGGAAATACAGATCGGGGAGTGTGGCAAAGTGGCTAGTAAGGGGAACAGGTGTAGCGGTGATGCGATGCAGGAGTGACAGGCAGACAACGGTAATCCAGTGAAATTAAGTGCTTTATTTATAATCCCGGTCTGGTGACCGTAAAATAATAAATCCCCGGCTATACACAACAATGTGTAAAGTGCGGGGATAACAAAAACAGGGCACAGTCCCGAACCAAATACAAAACACGGTCACCAGTCCTGGGTGAGTGCAGACATGCAGGTGCTTGGTGCAGACACAGTGGGGTGGTGTGTAGTGGTGCTCCGGATAGTGCTGACCCGATTTCGACAGCTCCGGAGGTGCTTTAACTGTCTAAGTGAAGAAACACAGAACGTTAACACACAAACACAACACGTAATTCCTTTTTCACAATACGAGAGTTCCTCTCTCGCTCCTTCTCTCTCCAGCGTTTACCCAAACGAAGGAAAAGATCAGCGTTACCCTGGCCCCTATATGTAATCCCGCATGATATCTAGGTAAACGGTTGCAGCTGCCTTATTACTTGCAGCTGCCCCTCGTTTACCTTTCAAGTCAATAGGTCTTACAACAGAGTCTCGCTTCTTTCCAGGCTGACCCACTTCCCAGTCCCGGAAACGAACTGTCAGGCCAGCCTTTCCAGATACTTCTCCTCCCGTTCTTTAGCGCCCTCACAGGTCGGGAGGAAGATTTATCACCAGAACTCATTGTATTTCTGTCACAGGGAGGGAACACAATTACAATGGGAATTACAGTACAACACAAATGCACAGATCATTACACTATGAATGGAGCAATATTACGGAACTGTCTGTGTCTCGCTTTGTTGTTGTTGAAAGATGCTGTGTCTGCGCTCCAGTCGAGCTGACAGTCTGTGATTGGCACTCAGCAGTTGCAGGTACAGGATTGGTTGCTTTCGTTGATGCAAAGTATTGATTGGCTGGTTTTGGTGGATAATAAAATTAATTTTGACCATGTGTCTTTGTTTAGTACTTACTGTCCAATAGATATGAACTACGCTTAAAAATACAACAAGTCAAAAAGAAAAAGGGAACACTGATTTTAAATTTGATTTACAGTTGGTGCTGAGACGTGCTTTGAATTTAAATTTGACAGGCTGCACAAAATGTGACATTAAGCAGGTTTGTGAGATGATATTAAGAGAGTTAATTTCTCAAAGAACCTATGGTGCATCGCAAGTGGTTTTTGAAAAATCTGGATAATAAACAGGGTATGATATTAAGCAAGGTGATATAAAATGGCTTCATCTGTACCAGTTTACTATGTGTAATACTTGGTAAATTGTCTTTATAATTGACTTTATAATATAAATAGGGCTTCTGATTTTCGGTTTTAACCGATAAAACCCAATAAAACACCCCCGATACAAAAAAAATGAAATCGGTAGATAGCCAATAAAGACCGGAAAAACTGTGGAAATGGTTAATCAAGTCATGTTGACTTTACCCTCTAACCATTACAAAATAAAAAACTACTACAAAAATAATAATAATAAATACATTTCCCAGTGCTGCTGGGCAATGTCCCGCCTTCCTGACTTGCATCTATCATTGATTTGTTCTGAATACTTTAAACCCGCCCCCAACTACTGAGTGACAGCACATTCCTGCATTTCTACTGGAGACTCTGCTGGCGAGATTTAAAATGAGATTACAATCAGGATGAAGGCTTGCTAGCGGGATTTAAAGCTGTATTACAGTTAAGATATGGAGGATTTAAAACAGAATTGTGGCAAAATGTACAAAAATGCCTTAGAAGAATGTGCCCGTAGGGATTTCATTGTGGAAGACAGCAAAGGAAAGTAGTGCAAGTACTGTCGAGTTACTATACATGTTTTGACAGGATAAAAAAAAAAAAAAACGCTCAAGCATTTTTGGAAAGTAACCGAAAACACTATTAATTCATTCATACAGTATATCAAAAACGAAAGCCCTGAAAAAAAACGATTTACAAAAAAACTCGAAAATAGCTAAAAATAAGCAACGATGATTTCCATTACACAAGAGTAGATGTTAAAACTTCATGCTGATTTGAACTCGGCTCTCACCAAGATAAGCACCAACTAAGACGTAGCTTTACAGTAAACTAATGTGATCCATCTGTGTCTCTGTCCATTTGCGTTTCCTTCCATATGATGATGTAGATATCCTTCTGTCTGTTGTTGATGGCTGAAGTGTAATGCTGGCTACAGGGATCAGCTCATTTGCCACACTGGCACATCAGCACACACAACGGCTGTGATGCTGGCTCCGGGGATCAACCTTAGTGCGGTCTCCCCAGCGCATCAGCATGACAACCGTCTGGATTGAGCTAAGTAGGGTACATCTCTGGGGTCTTCAAGTGGGCACCTTCCATCCTCAGTGTTTCGTCGACTAGCCCACGACACCTCAAGAGGGCTCGACGGTGATTCTGGCGTCCCAGCATCACCCCCCCCATCCCCCACTCAACTAAGCCCAGCTTACTTACCTGTACATCAGCGTTTCTTTCTTTCTATTGTGCTTGAGATCCTCAGCCAGAATCTTTCCGTCTCAACCACAGCCAGTTGCTGCACCTCTCTGCTGCTTCAGATAAGTTCTTCACTGTGCGACACAACTCTTGGCCACTGAATCCGATGTCTCAGTGAAACCGGGTTGTAGAGTGTGCCACAAATCCTCGACAACCCACCTCCACTGGGTAAACCCGGACTCTCCATCCTCGCTGTTCCGCTTCAGAGTTGAGCATACCGCAGTTTCTTCCTCTCATACGCCTCATCTACAGCATCCTCCCATGGCACTGTTAACTCTACCAGGTGGACAAGGCGTGCTGATCCAGACCACAAGACAATATCTGGTCGAAGGTTAGTGGTGGCAATCTCAGGTGGAAAAATAAGCCGTTGACCAACATCTGCCAGCATTTTCCAGTCTCTAGCAGCTTCCAGTTGTCCTGGGTGAGGATTGGTTTTAACACCTTTTCCTGGTGGTTGCTCTCCTGGGCGGAGGAATGTTGTCTCAGCAACTGGTCATGGCGCCAAGTAAACCATCCTTGGATAAGAGCCACCTTACATCCTGTCAAAATGTGCCTTAATGTTGCAGGTGATGAACACAAAGGACATGAGGGATCCTCTCCTACCCAGAGGTTTAGGTTCTGTGGTGATGGGAGAACATCATATGTTGACCTGATGAGGAAACTGATCCTGCTCTGTTCCATTGACCATAGGTCTTGCCAGCCAATCTTGCGTTGTTCCACACTCTCCCATCTCATCCATTTTCCCTGCTTGGCCTGGGAAATGGCCTTTATGCACCTCATCCTCTCCTCCTGGTTTTGCACCTTGTTGACTACCAGCTTCCTCCTTTGAGCTGGGGCTGCCTTGTAGGAGGAGCTGAACTGAGACCAAGACCCCCTCTTCCATGCTGAACTTGCCCTATGATATCACCAATTCGAAGGACAGCCTTTGCATCCTCCACAGCTTTCTTTGCTGCCCACTTCCAGTTTTCAACACAGGTGCTGCCTCCCTTACGCATTTGTCGCGTGACTCTACTAATGTCTTTTCCAGTCGGACCTTGGCGCACTTAAACTCCTCGGTTAGAGCGGAGACTGGTAGCTGCAGTATTCCTTTACCATAAAGTCCCACTCTGCTGAGGCACCGTGAAACTCCCAACCATTAACTGATGTATGAACCGATTAAAGCTTCAAGCTTCTCTACTGTTGTCAAAGACACCTCGTACACAGTCCCCGTCGTACCATCTGCCAAGACTTTTCATTGGCTTCTCAGACACTGTTGGTATTGCCTCACCATTAATGAAGAATGTTTTATCTACTACTTTACCTTTAATTATAGAGATGCTCCTTGATTTAGTGGGCTTGAATTGCATTCGTGCCCATTCAATGTTATTGGTTAATTTGCCCAATAATCGATTAGTGCAGGCTACTGTTGTAGTCATGGTTGTCATGTCATCCATGTATGCTCGAATTGGTGGTAGTCGCATTCCAGAAGCCAAGCGCTCTCTCCCCGCTACCCATTTTGATGCCCTAATGATTACTTCCATTGCCATGGTAAAAGCCAGTGGAGAAATGGTGCATCCTACCATTATTCCAACTTCTAGGCATTGCCATGTAGTGCTGAATTCTGAAGTTGAAAAAATAAATTGCAAATCTCCAAAGTAGGCTTTCACTAAATTTGTTATTGTCATCGGTACACTGAAAAAATCAAATGCTGCCCAAAGAAGTTAATGTGACACTGAACCATATGCATTAGCCAAATCCAGGAATGTCACATGGAGCTCCTTCCTCTCCTTTTTAGCTGATTGAATTTGTTGCCAGATCACATTGGTGTGTTCTAAGCATCCTGGGAAACCTGGAATGCCCGCTTTTTGTACTGAAGTGTCAATGAAGCAGTTCTTTAATAGGTAAGTTGACAATCTCTAAGCAATAATGCTGAAGAAAATCTTGCCTTCTACGTTTAATAGGGAAATAGGGCGAAACTGACTGATGCTTGTAGAATCTTTTTTCTTTAGGTATAAAGACTCCACCTGCTCGGCGCCTTGCTCTTGGTACAACCTATTTTTCCCATGTCACTTTCATCAATTTCCACAGGATTCGTAGAACTCCTGAAGCACTCTTGTACAATCTGTACGGAACTCCATTAGGCCCTGGAGATGATGAAGCCCTTGCTTTTTTCACAGCTCACTCTACTTCTTTCCACTTAGGTGCACAGTCCTCCATTTGGTATTCTGGTGGATTGATAGGTGGGATGTCTGAAGGAATTGCCATAGGCTCCTGCCTTTTTGAATCCGTATATGTTTCCTCCAAATATCTCTCGAGCTCAAACTCAGATGCTTTTAGTGTGCCATTCTTCTCACTGGTGAATAACTTCTTTACAAATTGGAATGGGTCTTTATAAAAGTTAGTTCTCGCATGCTCATTCTTTTTGTAGTGTTTCCGTAGGCGCTCAGCTCTGCGCAATGTTGCAAGCTTATCTTTTATGACCCTTTGTAAGAGATTGAGTCCCTCCTTCTGACTTTGTTCTGAAAAATACAATTAATAAAACCCGAAAAACAGAAGCCCTAAATATAAAGTCATCAAAAATGTCACTAGAGCACCACTTTCCTTTTTATAAAAGGTCTCTAAATAGCAACATCTAGCGACCTCTTGAGATTTACTATCTGGAATACTTGGTAAATTGTTTAGCAACATTTTTGGTGACTTTAGAATGTCTAAATAGCGACATCTAGCAACTTTGTGATGTTTCTCTGGCGACTTCCTGCTTGGTGGGAATTGGCAACACTGGTTAGGGTTAGAGTTACGGTTATTTATTGCATCCACCTTATAATACTACAATTACAGTGCCAGCTTCAACCACTCCTTCCAAAAAAACTAAACGCAGGAATGGTTTGTCATTTACAACATATACTTTTTGTACCTTGCTAAACAAAACAAACAAAAAATTGCCAGAGTACAATTATTAGTAACAGCCATGACGCATGGACATATGGCTATGCATCTAGCTAACTGTGCAAAGGGCCCCAGGATTACTGTGAATAGATGAGCTGTAGCTGTACTTCTGTTGAATTTCAAACTTTAAAATAAAAAGTTAATTGTAACAAATATGCATATATCTCATTGATATAGCTACTGTAGTCTTGATTGATAAAGACACTGTTTAATTTTCCACAGAGGCATGCCCTTTAGAGTGATGAAGGTCCAATTGTGTATATAACATAATTAACAGAAAATGTTTGTGGTATGACAGTGCTATCTGCTTTTTCCCACATGTAGTTTGGCTTTTCTTTCCCATCATACCAGTGCCAGTGTCTCTTGTATTTAATGGCACTAACAAAATGGTTTCCTGTGTTAAATGTAGCAGCATAGAGAAGGTGTTTGTTTGTTGCTATGTGAAATGAATCCCTAATATCACCCAAAATAATACATTGCATGGAACTCTGAACAAACAGTAAAGGTGGCGGCAATCTGGTAAACCTTTGTGAGGTTGTAGTACGCAGTCCCTTGCATTGGGATCGTCTGTAAACCTTCGTGAGGTTGTAGTACGCAGTCCCTTGCATTGGGATCGTCTGTAAACCTTCGTGAGGTTGTAGTACACAGCCCCTTGCATTGGGATCTTCTGTAAACCTTCGTGAGGTTGTAGTACGCAGTCCCTTGCATTGGGATCGTCTGTAAACCTTCGTGAGGTTGTAGTACGCAGTCCCTTGCATTGGGATCGTCTGTAAACCTTCGTGAGGTTGTAGTACGGTCCCTTGCATTGGGATCGTCTGTAAACCTTCGTGAGGTTGTAATACGCAGTCCCTTGCATTGGGATCGTCTGTAAACCTTCGTGAGATTGCAGTACACAGTCCCTTGCATTGGATCTTCTGTAAACCATTTTTCTACAGCTGCATTGCTGTCTCTTGTTCTGCCTTCAGCAAGCAGACACTCTGTCCACAAAGGAAAAAGTGGAAGATAGTGAGACAATAATACTTGCACAAAACGTGTACAATGAAATGGGTTTGGTACATTAGAAATACCTTGGGTTTTATCAATGCAATTGGAAATATTGTCACACAATTTTACAAAATGGATGCCAAATGGGGAGAGTTCCCTGAAATTTTCCCCAGACTGTTTATCCCCTCTTTCACTGCAATTTACTTCACCCGTTTTCTAATTCAACAGATGCATCAATTAGCTGTTCAAGGAGCATCTGTTCCTGCACTGTTACATGGGGAAAGTAACAAATAGAAGAGTGACTTCAGTATAGTGTTTGCTTCTTGAATAGAGGTGACATTCTGAATTAATGCAAATGTGTGCAGCACAAATGCTCTTAGTTTTGAGCTTGGGAGAAGCACCTTTAGATTTTGGGACACTGTGTGAATAACGTGCGCTGCACAAATGTGAACAACAGCTTTTTTTTTTTATTTTTCCACCAACATTGCTCATATAATCCCATGTCCAGTTTAAATATGAGAGCAAATCCTCTTTGTTAAAATAAATTAAAATACAATGAATTAAAGCAAAACTGAAATCAACCTTATCAGCAGACTGGACAGAAGGACTGATTGATTGAAATGTCCATAAAGATTTAGAAAATAAGATATAGAAGGAACAGTATGATTTGTTGTTAATAACTCTGCTACTGGCATAGATATCCCGTTCTGAGTCATCAAGGAGTAATGCGTAGTACAGAACTTGCTTGTCCTCCCATTCTACCTGTGGCATCTGAATAGAGATAAGTTGGTCCTAATGTTGCACATGATTTGTGTATTAATATTTGATCTTCAGTAAAAGCTATTACTTTGAAAGGCAATTTCTTGTATGTATCTGTTGGAGAGTGCAGCCAGCGGCTGGTGTTGATTCGCAGGGAAGCACGCAGAGCACAGAGAAGTTTGGTGTAAAACCAATTATTTTTATTTAAGAACAATAATTAAACAAAAAGCTAATTGAACCAAATATCAAACAACTTGAAGAAAGAAAAAGTGGAAACCAAAAATAACTATTTATAGTCACCTAGTCACAGGTACTGACTTCAATAAATGAGTCCAGCCATAGAGCTGCAAAACTGCTCTCTGATCTACACAAAAGGAAGATCCTGACTGAACCAACTGACAGCCTTTATACCTTTCCAGGCCTACTCCTCCCCCCAGAATAAACCATTATGCAGGTGGTTATATAAGAACAAAACAGCAAACAATTATCAAGAATAAATAAAGTATTCAAAAAGAAACAAAATCAATGAATATGTATATATACTAAACATTAATCTAACACATGCATTAATACTACGCTTTAAAAACAAGCAGAGGGAAACTTAACTAAAATCAGCTATCCCCCCTTTCAGTATCTTCTACAGGTACAGCCCTGCTACAGGAAGTCAGTACCCAGGGAAGTCAATAAAAGCTTCCCTCACCAACATGGCTGGTTCCCCACTTCCTGTCAAGATGGAGGACCATACCACCACACCCAACTCAGGTTACCTAAACCATTGCATATCAAAAAACATGCATATTAAAATAACTGTTGTTCATTTTAGCTTAACAATAGTACTGCAATACATTGTTCTGGAAGTGTGCACCCTTCCAAACCAACTGTCTAAACAGTACTCTTGATTAACCCTTTTGTTTTTCAGGACACTCCCAACCACAGGCCTCCAGTCCTGATACCCCAGGTAAGTGAATTTTGTTTTTATTATTTTCCTTACTAGACCCAAGGTTTAGCAACACAATACACAAACAGTTAAAAAACAATTTGCAGAAAATGTCCAGATACATACTGAGACAAATGTGAGGGTCTCCTCCCTCACAGTATCCATTGATTGTTTTGCATTTCTTTTCATTTTCAAATGCTGCTTTTTTCAAAATGATTTCCATAAATGTATCACTGCTTAAATGGTCTTTTCTTAAATATTCACTGGAAATGTTTTGATAAACACACAGACTTTTTGCATAGGTCAGATTTCCAGCCTCTAGTTACTCCACATCTGCTTTCCTTAAACGTTTAAAGTGGTAGGATGATGGAGTATTGTGTTTTAAACTTTGACCTATTCATTTTCTGTTTGATTTACGTGTGTGTCTGGCATGCTGAATGCCTTTCGAGAGGCAGAATGAACCATAGCTGCGGACATCAATAAGTACTGTTTCCCCACAGACAGGTTCTTTGGAGATTTTAAAGTGGAATTTTATGCATCCTGTAAATTTATATTTAGCTTGAGCCTTGAAAAAGGGGCATTTCCTTTTTTTGTGATTTTTCTACAGTAACATGGCTGTATGTGAATACAGGAACACATTTTTTTAGTAATCTTATAAAAATGTTCATACAGCCCATCAATCCAGCCTTTCTGCAGGAAACGGTTTTGAGAACATTTTTTTAATTATTTTGGGGGATATCTTTGACCATTCAGAAAAAGTGAGTTGGATAGTAAACCTCTCCTACTTATTAGCAGTGAAATTATAGCTACCATCTCTACACTTTGGGTTTTCCTCATCTATGTCAATGCATTCATCTTCTTTAGATCTACTGTCTTTTTTTCACTTTCAGCCACACTGTGTAGAGATCGCTCTTTGCAATCAGGACAAAAAAAGGACTGATATCCTTAACCTTCAAATATGTTATATATGCATTCAGGATGAAACCAACTCATGCAGTTGTCACAGAAAATAATTTCTTCTCCATGCCATGGCATATTACACCACCAATAACAAGCGCCATCTTTAGGCTTTACATTTTCACTTACTTGATTTGAAACATTTGTTTGTATTAGGTGATCCTTTATTGCTTCATTTTGAATGCATAGACATAACAGATAGCGGAATGTCTAGAGAAACCAGACTTTTACCTTCTAAATTGTGAGGTAAGGCATTAACGTTATTTGCAGTGTGTAGTGTTTTGAAACTTTTTGGTGTTGATGTAATGAGGTGATGGACATTACTGAATCTGTAGGCGAACATTGTTTATTTTCGAAACCATTAAAACCACTTTCATCTTCTTTCTCATCTATTATGAATCTTTCAGAATGAGTGTCGCAATCTGTTTCAACAGTGTGATTACTGAGTCCTCTTTGCTTTGCTTCTTTCTTTCTTTTTTTAAAGTGACTTTTATTTGCTCAAGAACTTGCTCTCTTACTGCTTTACGATTATTTTTAAACAAGGTATACAGCCGCAAGCGATTGTTGGCATTGTTTGCTAGCAGTGTCTTTGCTGCAACCTCCCATAATGATGTTGATTTCTTCCAGCCACATTTAAAATCTTTTTCATGTTTTCCAACTGTAATTAAACGTGTGACTATTCCATCAATAGTTATTTTGCACAAACAGTTATTTGTAATAATATTCGATTTATTACATGCCATTCTGCTTTTTATTCTCCACCATTTACAAATTGTGTGTACAACAGCATTGAGTGCAACACATCAGTTTTGTTAACGTGCTGACAAAACGTGTTCTCCAACAAGAAAAAATCAAGCAACAGGCCAACAGTTCTTTGGACTAAACCGTGTCAAACTAAACGTGAGGTAATCGCTTTGGCAAAAATCTGTTTACAATAGGTAGTCCTTGATGCTATAGTATTAACACATTTCATAAACCTTACACGTTTCTTTGATTAACTTAACATATCTAGATACCCACCAGCATTTCCTTGAAAGTTTTGCAATGCATGTCACATTGCACATTAAATATTTGTCACAAATATTCACAAGTATTAACTTAATGATTTTTTATTTCATGAAACTTTTGTTTCGATGTTTTTTTTTTTCATACTTCAAAAAGAAATAAAACTTTCAACGGGAACTGTTTAAACTATATATATATATATATATATATATATATATATATATAGAGAGAGAGAGAGAGAGAGAGAGAGAGAGAGAGAGAGAGAGAGAGAGAGAGAGAGAGAGAGAGAGAGCAAATGGGATGCTAAAATGGAGTGAAGGAGGTTGGGGGAATCGAACAATGCCGATTTATTAATTCTATTTGCCACCTTTGAAAAGGCAGCCCTCTGATCTAGCAAATGTGGTTCCTTCCCAGGCTCAACTAGCTTGTTTGCAAATTAGAACAAAGCACCAGATGTGCCCTTATATTCAACTCCTAAACACAAGCTCACTGAACAACACTCTACTTCATAAAATACACACTGCCAGTCCACACTTCCATTCTATAATGTATTTCTGACCCTCCTTCCCAGCAATGCCACGTGCTGAAACTCATTGAAAAAATGTGGATTTGAAATGTGAAAGAAGACCTCGTGTAGTTTTTTTGGTAGGAGCGGTTGAAGCTGGCACTATAATTGTAGTATTATACAGTATGGGGGGTATCATTGTGTGCCACCCAGAGGCTAAAGGCTTAATTATCAGAGGCTAAAAGGTTAATTGTACCCTGGCATTTTTTTCTTTCTTTTGTTTGGCACGGTACAAAAAGTATACGTTGTAAATGACAAACCATTCCTGCGTTTAGTTTTTTGGAAGGAGTGATTGTAGTATTATAAGGTGTACTGCGAATGTCCAATATCAAAACAACTTCAGCCTGGTCTATAAAATATACAATAGGCTATGTCACACAACAGTTCATAGGTCCTGAAGACTAACTCACAAGAGAAAGCTATTTTTCCCAATGAAAGTCTTCATGATAAGGAGTCAATTGAGTTATGTGTCTCAGTGATTTGTGAGTTATTATTGGGAGTGAGACCGACACATTGACCCTGCTTTAGGTCTCATAAAGTGGGTGCAACTGCAATGCAAAATGTAGCTCATCTACAAAAATGACAGTATTGCAAAGTCTGAGAGAGAAATTACTAAAGAAGAGGAAATCAAATGAGGCTACCACAATCTCTTATAAGTATGGGTTCCAGACAGTAAGAGAATACAATTGGATGCAAAAATAATGTATTTACGTTAAAATAGCATGCCATGAGTCTAAAAGTACACCAGTTTTGCATAGTTTGTTATGCCATGAGGAAAATATGGTGATTGTCTCCTAACATATCCACTGAGAACACCGGGGGTCCAATTTTCCTCTCGGCGCAAACGTGCGCAAGTGCAGTGCAACACGCGCAAGGAAGGGAAAAATACATTAGCACGCGTTTCCAGCACTTACCAACACTTGCATGAGGCGCCTGATTTTCCCCTGAGGGGTTTGCACATGGGCAAGAACTGTGCGCCTGGCAGTGTCTGCCCACGGTTTAATGAGATAAAATGGGTGGAGTTTGAGGTATCATTCGCAAAAAGCTATTTTCCCCTCTCATCTGTGGGCTATTAACAAGTGCAAATTCAATTAAGACACTGTCACGGGTTTGTGTTATTAGCACACTGCCACTCCTCTCAAAGAAAAAGCAGGGAAAAGCTTAAAAAAATAAATAAAAAAAAATGAAAACCCCGAAAGGTTTAAGATGGCTGAGTTCGAGGTTTTATATGATTTGTTGGATCTTGACATAGAACGAAGGCAAAGCATTAGAAGCCGGAGATACCCTCTGAAAGGGTTTATAAGCAAAGGATCAGTTTTCTCGCACTTACTGTTAGTGAGTGTATTCGCTGATTTTGAATTAATAAGCAAACAGTAGCTGATTTATGCAGTGTACTCCGTTTAGATTTAGAACCCAAGTCATGTTTCTACTGCTTTGCCTGTTGCTGTAAAGGTAACTGCAGCACTAGTTTTCCATGCAACTGGTACATTTCAGACACCAATTGCAGACATTGCAGGCATGAGTCAGTCATGTTTTTCAAGGTGTTTACATCAAGTGAATGGTGCATTGTTAAAAGTTGCCGGTAATTATATAGATTTCCCTGAAACCAGATACCAGCAAGAGCAAACAAAGAGAGATTTCTTTAATATTGTTGGTTTTTCATTGGTATTGGGTGCAGTAGATTGTACTCATGTCCACATACGTACACATTCTGAAAATGCAGCAGTTTACATTAAATGCCCAGGTAGTGTGTGATGGAAAAAATATAATAACTAATGTTTTTGCAAATTACCCGTGATCCAGCCACAACTCTTTCATCCTTTCTCAGTCATCCATTGCACAGTACTTTGAAGGACATGACATGTATGATAGCTTACTGATAGGTGACAATGGATATGGTCTGAAAAGATGGCTGATGACACCAGGTCAGAAAATGTATATGATGAGGCACACAGAAGAATTCGCAGTGTAACTGAAAGGACATTTGGCATGCTTAAAATGTGTTTGGACCGGAGTGGTGGTGCATTGCAATACAGTGCGAAGAAGGTTGCAGACATATTGGTAGCATGTTGTGTACTACACAATATAGCTACTACTCGTGGATGTTAGACATTAGTGAAAACATGTTAAACGCCATTATTCAAGAGGAGGTTGACTTTGACATTATCTTTACTGATCAATTTGAAAATGAATAATGATCATTACTTAACAGTTGAAAATCAGGGTAAGTTAATTCTTGTTAAATGTATATTACATGTGAAACATTAAACACACAAACAAATATCGAAAAATAAATATATGTTATGTATATATTCATATTATATATGCATCAATAACAATGTATGCATCAATTACAATACATTTGTTATAATGTACAGCTCAGCGTTTTCTTGGTCACCCTGGTCTTCTTGGCATTAATGGGGCCACAGCTTCGATCTTGGGCACAAGAAGTAGAAGCCTGAGAAGTAAACGGGGCATGATCTGTGTTTGTTTCTGCTGTTACTTGTGTGCGTGGTGGTTGTGAAGAATATGCTGCATAGTATGCCCTATCCAGATCTAACTTCTCTTTCTATTTTAACTTTTTCCTCTATTAGTTTTATGGAGCTTTCCATATACGAGCACATTCTATTTACTTTCTCATTTACATTTAGTAAATAATTATTCACTTCAGCAAATCCCCTTTCTTGAAGTTCATGAAATTTGGAAGCAAGGTGTTCTTGCTGCAGCTGCGGTGTTCTGTTAATTCCTCTATAGGATCTGGAGAGGACGCCTCTGACAAATGTGGAGAATCTATCAAAATCATGCTCATCATCTCGCGTAATTTGACTGTATTGGTCTGCCCCCGTTGTGCTTGCAAGATGTTTGAATGATCCTGTAATAAATAAAAATGCATTCAAGCACTCAATAATAATTGTATTACGCTTGCAATATACTACCATGTAAAAAGAGTGTGCCTGGTGATATGTGTATATAGATAGTAACTTTAAATATAATACAGTTCATATAGGTTAAGCAGCCATGTTAAATAACATTATATTTGATATAGATATGATCTCCAAATAAAATGGTTAATTATTATTACAGATACATAGGATATGCTGCAAAACAATCAAAGTAGGCGTGTACATAAAACAAATAGCTCACTTTCAAACTGTAAGCATAGTTGTGGTTTTCAATTGTTTAAAAAATAAATAAACATGTAGACAACTGATTGTTTTAACAAGTGTCTTTGTGCTGCTCATGTGAGACGTGTGATGGGATGACGCCCACATCAAGACCTCATACACCCGCAATGCTGTCCCGTGGGATACTGACAGCAGCGCATTCTTCTACTGCTGTTCATCGCTGTGATGTTGATGGTCCTCCACCTGTAGCTGTTCTCTCTGTATTTATGAGAGCTAACTTTGACTTTGTACAACGTTTTATATCGTAGTATCTTTTTCTACAATCTGACCAAGTCTGTTTAACAGTGGAAGTGGCATTTATTATTTTTGCAACCTCTTGCCAAGCTTTTTTTGATTTCTTATAATTTGCACCATCTTTACCAGACCCAAATAAATCAGAACTGCGATTCTGTACCTCCTCAAACAAAATTTCTAGATCTCTTTCTGAATATCTCTGCTTCCTCGTTCTCGACGCTGCGCTCGTTGTGCCCTCTAAAGCCATTTTCCCTTTTGCACACAGATGTAGAATTGACCATTTATGTATGTAAATGCTTTAACAACCCTCAAGATTTGATTGGGAAGCGCTAATGTGCAACTACTGATTGATCTAATGGGAAAATAGCAGGAGCTCACAAATTCGCACACCACGGGCAGCTGTGGGTGTGTTGCACAAACTTTTGCACATGCCCGGGGAAAATCGGGCCCCTGGTGTCTGGTGCAGTCAGCAAGATATTGTAGCGCCTAATGCGCTGGCGTAGTAAAGCAGAAGCAAAACAAGGCTCTTTTATTGAGCTCCCAATGCAGCACTTACAAATGCTAGAACCAGGCAGTGACAGAGACACACACACAGGGAGAAAGGGGTGGAGGGAATCTCTGAACTGGACCAAGCAGCTGAGGGTGACCACGTACAACACCGGGAAAACACACAGAAGGGGTACGGGGCACGAGAGACAAACAAACGCAACACAATTACTGCAACGGCAGGTAAGATAAACACATACAATAACTAATAAACACTAATAACAGAAACATGAACAGTTCAGAGTCCTGCTAAGCATCCTGAGATACTGCTGTAGCAGCTCTGTCTCAGTCCTGAAGACGGCAGCACCAGGCGCGCTAGAATATTAACTTAGTATTTTTTTTTCTTACAATGTCGCTGTAGGAGTTCCGTTCTGTACAAGTATTGTTACACTTTTTAAACTATTGTTCACTGTGGTGGGTTATGGGAGGAAGTGACGTGACCTGGAAGTGATGGAGACAGGAAGCACGTAGTTGGGGTTGGATTTTATTTACAGCACTCACAATAGTACAAAGTCCCGAGCAGTGGGTTTCCACACAGTTGCAGCAAACAAAAAAAACAAACTGCCTCTGTTACCAGCTATGGTAAGCAGAGGCTTGCAATGAAAACACATAATCCACACAGAACAGAAAGTGGCTTGGGCTCCCTCTCCCAAGCAGGATTAGTAGTTCCTGGAGATGCCAAGGATCACAGGGGGAAGTCCGAGCTCAGAGGCAGCCGGCCTGGGAATCCTCAGTCTGGGTATAAACACAACAAACAAGTAAACAAACTCACAGAGCTCGGTGAGTGCCGAGCTCCACCCCTACAACCAGTGCACTGCCCCACCTCAGCCAATCGTCGAGCAGAGCACAGCTGATTGCAGTAATGGGGCTCGTCCATGAGGTCCTGCCCCAAGTTAAGATGGCCACTACCACTGCGGCTTCCGACCCCAACCATGACTCAGCATTTCTCGTCTTGGTCTTTCCTGCACAGCGCTGCCAGTAGTCGGGAGGGCGAATTACAAGAGGGACTCCTTTCACTCCTGTCACATTCACACATGAAGATTCTGTCCTTAACCATAAGCCCATAATGAAAGTGTGATTGTAGGAGATTTTTGTAAAATGTATCATTATAACAAAAACACTACGTGAAGTTTGCTAATGGTAATCTATGACCAAAAAATTAAATGCAATTTTTATTTTGCATGTTTGACTCCCTAAAGAAAAATGCAGAATTACACAAATCAGACATGTAATAGAGTAATGCAATATGCAATATGCAGTATGCAAACCGGCGGCCATATTGCCTAGGGACAGAAGTACATTCCCTATAAGGCAACAGAGAGAAGCAGAGCTACAGAATAGGCATTTTATTGTTGTTTAAACTTTTATTTATAACAGTAATATATTATAACTGCAAGTATTACGTGAAAATATTGATTTACAAAAACATATTTGTTTTGATTGTTAAATAAAAAAAAACACGCTGTCATTGTATCATTATCCGATTAAGTGTACATTGGATATTCAAGTTATATTAAATTAAAAATATGCATTGTCATACTTGTCATCATCATTACCTGTTATTAGTTTATCTTGTCAGGCATAAATCACCTTTGAACATTTGTATAGCCTACTGATTTCAACGTTGCCCTCATGGTTGTCTGTAATTTACAGACACAAACATCTAATATTTCTAATGATGAATACAAAGTGTGGTTTTCCAAAAAAATGAATATGGTTCATTACCATGTTAGAGATTTTATTTAAGGAAATAGAGTAAGAAAATGTCTCAGACTTTAATAGAAGAGTAATTGGAAATTGAACACAATTTTTATAGTTATTTTGCAGACAGCTTTATCCAAGGCAATTTACATAAGAAAGTTTTAAACACATTGTAATACAACATTCTAACACACTCAGTCACATTATGAAATTGCAATTATGTTTTAATACTGTGAATGGAAAATTAAAACTATGTACGGTATATATTTGAAGCTTTAACATCTACTCGCATGTAATGGAAATCAGCGTTTTCAGAAGAGGTTGAACAAAAGTGTACAAAAATGAAGGTAGAATAAAAAAATAAAAGTGAATGTACACAAACACATTTTGGTCAAGAGCCAGGTGTGTAAAAAGAAAAGCAAACAGTGCAGTAAACTCTAAAAGTAAATGTGTAAAATGTATGGGGTGCCATGCCACTTAAATTTTATATTTTTTCCCAGATTTAACTTAAATCTTGTATTTTTCCCCCAGATTTATAAATGTTGTGAAAATAAATATTTTTTTTTTAAATGTGTACATTCAGATATAATTTATAAATCTTAAAATATTTAACAACTTTTCAACATTTAAATGCTAAATCTTTATTTAATATATATATATATATATATATATATATATATATATATATATATATATATATATATATATATAGTTAAATATTTATTTTGAGAATCAAGATTTAGCTGTTTGCAAATAAATCTGGATTTTGTGAACTTAAATATTTAACTAAATCTTAAATCTCTAAAAAGATTTAACATTTAGCTAAATATTTAACTAAATATTAAATCTCTTAACAAGATTTAACATTTAGCTAAATATTAAACTGGCCAGCTAAATCTGGAGTTTGTATGCAAATGAACTCCGGCCACTTTGTACATTTCACGCGATTTGATTGTCTCTTGTAATGCTAATCGGGAAATATGCAAATGTAAGCATTACAAGAGCCAAACGTGCTAAATAAAAATAAAATAAATAAAAAAACAAGAAACTTGCAGTGCCCTCTACCAACATCCCAAAGTGGGCACCGATAAGTAATGGAATGTCAATTTTTTAACACAAATGGAGCGCTCTGAAAAGTTTACAAACGAGAGGAGGCCATTCGGCCCATCTTGCTTGTTTGGTTGTTAGAAGCATATTGATCCCAGAATCTCATCAAGCACGAGAGAAGTGAGGAATTGCTTAGCCAATTGAGCTATAGGAAGAAATTTCGGTAGGCCAGATTGTAAGTGCCTGAATTGGAATTTAGCCATTATATTTGCATAGCCCAACTGTTTAAACATTATCTATAGCCTGCAGTTTTTGTAAGCTAGGTATCCTATACATTACGACTCATTCACATCTCACTTCCAACTCTTAACTTAAAGAATAATTCCAGGCGTATAGACTTCCCAATCTTCAGAAAACAATAAGCATTTATTTTCTTACATCCAACAATAGCCAAACGAGTGGAAAATCCTTCCAGTACAGCAATATGTTCCCGTGACAGTAACTCCATCCAAAAGCATAAGCGAATATTCTTAAGTTTAACTATTTTCTTATCCTTATGTCTTTATATCCTTTATCCGTAGGTCGTTTTATATTCTTAGTGTCCCTTTTTTATGATTTCTATGTATACAGTCTTGTTATTACTGTTCTCAGCATCCGGGCCCGGAACCTGAGTTTTCCTTCGACTTTCTTTACTGGGAGATTTCGATGCAACTTTGGTCCCAGACTGACACATTTCTTTAGACGACATGTTCACAGCAAACTTTAAGTGGTTCAAAGTAAATTTTATGAGATTTAGACTGTTTTAATGTGAAAAAGGGGACGGTGGCAGGAAGAGATCAGCGATTTTGCTCCTTTTAGATCAGCGTCATCACGTGACCCCCCCACAGTCTTGTTATTAATCTATATACGTATCAACAATATCAAAGGTATCAACAGTCGAAAACTGTATTTTCTCCTCCGCTTACAAAAACTCAGGCAGTTAGTTCCTTTTATCGTTTACTTTCAAAACCGAATTCTAAAAAAATAATGTCATTAGCTATAAACAAAACTACCACTTGAGGGTGCAGTGCATAGAAAAAGAGCACATACCAATCCATAAACAGTAATAATAATTACACATCTAAATAAACTAAAATAAGAATACATTATTTTGTATAATCAAAATACAAAATTACAATTCGGCTCCTACATTCCTAATTGTTTTAAGCAACAAGCGTAACAATTATCAAAACATTTTATGGAGCCGAAATAAATATCTTAGAATGACTAAACATTTTTAAAGTCCTTCATACATAATAATCAGAATATTCTTGGAGATCTGAATCACTCATCTGCTTCAAGTAGTAGACAGAGCTTGTTTATGGGTCTCTCCAGCACACTGCTCTTAGTCCTCACTCGATCACGTCATACAAATCCCTTCCTGTCTGGCATCGTCTCCACAACTCTTCCCATCATCCAGAAGTTACGAGGTGCTGCGTCATCTACTATCAGAACAACGTCTCCCACGATGAAGTTTCTTCTAACGTGTGACCACTTCTGGCGTTCCTGCAACGTTAAGTACCCACGTGTCCATCTCTTCCAGAACAAATAAGCCATGTACTGAACCTGTCTCCATCTACGACGAGCATACAAATCTTCTTTTCTGAACAAGCCAGGTGGAATAATTGGTTTAGTTTTCAACAACAATAAATGATTAGGTGTAAGAGCTTCCAAATCATTCAGGTCACCCGAGACTGAGGCAGAAGTGTTAAAGGGACTAGGAGCTCTTAAAATAAACAAATTCCCTGGGCCAGATGAGATCCTCCCAATAGTACTCAAAAAAATGAAAGAAGTTATTTACAGTCTGCTAACCAAGATCATGCAACAGTCTCTTGACACAGGGGTTGTACCGACAGACTGGAAAATAGCAAACGTAATACCGATCCACAAAAAGGAAGACAAAACCGAACCAGGTAACTACAGACCAGTAAGCCTGACTTCTATTATATGTAAACTTATGGAAACTATAATAAGATCCAAAATGGAAAATTACCTATATGGTAACAATATCCTGGGAGACAGCCAGCATGGTTTTAGGAAAGGGAGATCATGTCTAACTAACCTACTTGACTTTTTTGAGGATACAACATTGAAAATGGATAACTGCAAAGCATACGATATGGTCTATTTAGATTTCCAGAAAGCTTTTGACAAAGTCCTGCATAAAAGATTAATTCTCAAACTGAACGCAGTAGGGATTCAAGGAAATGCATGCACATGGATTAGGGAGTGGTTAACAGGTAGAAAACAGAAAGTACTGATTAGAGGAGAAACCTCAAAATGGAGTGAGGTAACCAGTGGTGTACCACAGGGATCAGTATTAGGTCCTCTGCTATTCCTAATCTACATTAATGATTTAGATTCTGGTATAGTAAGCACACTCGTTAAATTTGCAGACAACACAAAAATAGGAGGAGTGGCAAACACTGTTGCAGCAGCAAAGGTCATTCAAAATGATCTAGACAGCATTCAGAACTGGGCAGGCACATGGCAAATTACATTTAATAGAGAAAAGTGTAAGGTACTGCATGCAGGAAATAAAAATGTGCATTATAAATATATGGGAGATACTGAAATTGAAGAAGGAATCTATGAAAAAGACCTAGGCGTTTATGTTGACTCAGAAATGTCTTCATCTGGACAATGTGTGGAAGCTATAAAAAAGGCCAACAAGATGCTCGACTATATTGTGAAAAGTGTTGAATTTAAATCAAGGGAAGTAATGTTAAAACTTTACAATGCATTAGTAAGACCTCACCTAGAATATTGTGTTCAGTTCTGGTCACCTCGTTACAAAAAGGATATTGCTCCTCTCGAAAGAGTGCAAAGAAGAGCAACCAGAATTATCCCAGGTTTAAAAGGCATGTCGTATGCAGACAGGCTAAAAGAATTTGATCTATTCAGTCTTGAACAAAGAAGATTACGCAGTGATCTGGTTCAAGCATTCAAAATCCTAAAAGGTATAGACAATGTTGACCCAGGTGACTTTTTTGACCTGAAAAAAGAAACAAGGACCAGGGGTCACAAATGGAGATTAGATAAAGGGGCATTCAGAACAGAAAATAGGAGGCACTTTTTTACACAGAGAATTGTGAGGGTATGGAACCAACTCCCCAGTAATGTTGTTGAAGCTGACACCCTGGGATCCTTCAAGAAGCTGCTTGATGAGATTCTGCGATCAATAAGCTACTAACAACCAAACGAGCAAGATGGGCTGAGTGGCCTCCTCTCGTTTGCAAACTTTCTTATGTTCTTATGTTCTTATGAGACTTTTGTGATTGGACGATTATTTATGATGGCTTCCACTTCACAAAGAACTGTTTGAAGACCTTCATCAGCAAGTTTTTGCTGTTTCAGAACAGCACTGAGAATCTTTCTCACAGTCCGTATCTGTCTTTCCCACACACCGCCGTGGTGAGAACTTGGGTTGAAAATCCACCTCACTTCTTTCTTTAGCATAGCCCCATATATTTTGGCTTGATTCCAACTTTCAATCTCTTTTCGCAGTTCATGCTCAGCTCCAATGAAATTGGTGACATTGTCAGATCGGATTTCTGAAACTTAGCCTCTTCGTGATATGAATCGACGATATGCATTAATGCAGGAGTCAGTGTCCAAAGAAGAAGCCACTTCAATATGTACTGCTCTTATAGCTAAACACGTAAAGATCACTCCGTATCTCTTGACCAAACTTTGACATCTCTTGATTTCAATTGGAAGTAATCCACGCCTACATTTGTGAATGGTGGCTTATGTGGCAGCAAACGATCCTTTGGCAAATCTGCCATCTTCTGTTCTTCAACATTGTCACACTGATGTCGACAGACAATGTATTCAGAGATAACTCTCCTTGCTGCCGAATGAGCTCCTGTGATCCAATATCTCTGGCGTAAGCAGGAAAGCATGTGGTTTCTTCCATTAGGTCCCACTTCATGAATATGGCGTAGAATAAGCATGGAAACATAAAGATCCTTTGACAGGATTATAGGATGTCTAGCTTCTTCTGGCATCGCAGATTTACTCAGTCGCGCTCCTACTCTCAAAATTTCGTCTTCTAACACTGGGTCTAACTTGTAGATATGGCTACATTTCTTTACACTACAGCTCCCTGTCTTTATAGCAGTGATCTCTTCTTGAATTACTCGCCTCTGGCTGAAACGAATAATCTCCTTCTCGGCTTCTGCCATATCTTCTACAGCAAGAGTTCCATTACTCAATGTTCTTTTGACCTTTCTCATTTGCTCTTCTAATAAGCTCTTTTGTCTCTCTTGATAGCTCTCAATCTTGCTAATCACCACACATAGTTCTTTCCTTTTCTTACTCATCTGCAGAAGCGCCTCTCTAATTTTGAGAATCCAAGCTACTGACTTCTTCAAAGAAATCCATCTTGAAAAGTGATTAATCAACTTATTTACAACATCAGCATTATCATTCGCAATCAAGACATTCATTGTAACTTCATTCTTCACTTCTGAATCATCAACAGAAATTAGCCTTGACTCTTTTGGACACTCCATTCGTCATCTGCCTTCCAGAGGAAATTTGGACCACGGCGCCAACTCTGGTCTTTCAAAAAGGCCTCGGCCTTCAGTCCTCTAGAAGCATCGTCTGCTGGATTGAGTGCAGTGTTCACGTAATTCCAGTGTGATGCTTCTGATCCTTCACGTATGATGGATATCCTATTAGCGATGAAGGTATAAAATCTGGTTGTCTCATTTTCAATATACTTCAGTACTGACATGCTGTCAGTCCAGAAAACTTAGTCCTCAAGATGAAGCTGCAGTTCCTTCTTCATCAACTTGTCCGCACGAACTGAAATTACAGCTTCTTGGAATCGTGGAATCTTGCTCTGCTTCAATGGGGCAACCCTTGCTTTTCTCATCATGAAAGCACAATGAGTCTGGTCCTTTTCATTCTTTAACAAGAGATAGGTTACGGTGCCATAACCATTTTCACTCGCGTCGGAGAAGTGGTGAAGCTGTGCTGACTTCATTTCACCAAAGTCTTCTTGTTTCAGACATCTTATTACTTTGAAGCTGGTTATCTGGTGAAGATCTGTCAACCATTGTTGCTATTGTTGCAAGTATCTCTCTGGAATATCTTCATCCCAACTACACTTCATTCTACATAGCTCTTGTAAAATCAGCTTTGCTGGAAGAATGAACAGGGCTAGGAATCCGAGAGGATCGTAAACTGAGCTGACGACCGAAAGTATTCTTCTCCTTGTATGTGGTCGATCGTTGACTATTATCCTGAACTTGAAAGTATCTGATTCAATACACTATTGAATTCCAAGAGCTCTTTCCATAGGAAAACTATCCTGGTCCAAATCCAGATCCTTAACTTCTTTGGCTCTCTCAGTATCCAGCGCTGGGGAGACCGCACTGTGGTTGATCCCCAGAGCCAGCATCGCAGCCGTTGTGTGTCCTGATGCGCTAGGGAGGCAATAAGCTGATCCCTGGAGCCAGCATTACACTTCAGCCATCAAAACACCAGACAGAAGGATATCTACATCATCATATGGAAGGAAGCACAAATGGATGGAGACACAGGTGGATCACATTAGTTTACTGTAAAGCTACGTCTTAGTTGGTGCTTATCTTGGCGATAGCCGAGTTCAAATAAGCATAAAGTTTTAACTACTACTATCCACTCTCATGTAATGGAAATCATGAAGATTTGGATACGTCCAGTGACTGCTGTGAATAGTGCAGCTGGCAACAAGGGCAAGACCTTATGACAGCCTGGAGAGACAGCTGACAGGAGGAAAGAGACCCCATTGGGGCTGGCAAGGGTTAGCTACCGTTGTCGGCAGTATGCAGCTCTGTGTTTACAGGATGCTGGAGACACCCGCCCAAGGCTTCTAAGAAATTAAAGAGAAAAATACCCCTAGAGTCTGCGAGAGCGGGGGCGGAAGATGACTCAACGTTGGACAACACGGTTAACGACTTAGGAATGGAAACGGATACGAGAATGGCGAGTACTTCACAAAAGACTAGTTCAAGATCTGTAGTTAGCAAAGACATGGAACTCCAGGTTCGTGTCTGTGGCTGGAGCAAGGCGACAATGGTCAGGGGTTTGAAGATTCATCAAGGGAGAATGAAATGCTTGAGGGAGAAGGGACAAGGGCCTCGCATTGATCAGTACTTCTTACGAAGTCAGTCAAGTCAGTCGAATGAAATCCAGCAACAGGAAGCAAACCACAGTTCGCAGGATATTATTATTATTTTTATTATTTATTTCTTAGCAGACGCCCTTATCCAGGGCGACTTACAATCGTAAGCAAATATCAGCACCCCTGTCATAGATGTGAGGAGGACTTGCATGGACACAGTTAGTGATGAACCTAATGATCCTTGTGAACCCGGTCAGACAAACCAGCGTAAGAGAGAAAAGAACCTCAACGGGCACAAGCCTGGAGTTAAATGGCCAAGAGCTTGTGAGAAAACTGCATGGGACACAGTAAACACAGATCTCTGCTTTGCATTGGAAAGGTTAAGTGCAACAGTTGAAAAGAAGCTGGAGGATGCAATGGAGAAGAGCAAAACAAAGTCAGAAGGAGGGACTCAATCTCTTACAAAGGGACATAAAAGATAAGCTTGCAACATTGCGCAGAGCTGAGCGCCTACGGAAACGCTACAAAAAGGAGCGTGCGAGAACTAACTTTTATAAAGACCCATTCCAATTTGTAAAGAAGTTATTCACCAGCGAGAAGAATGGCACACTAAAAGCATCTAAGGTTGAGCTGGAGAGATATTTGGAGGAAACATATACAGATTCAAAAAGGCAGGAGCCTATGTCAATTCCTTCAGACATCCCACCTATCAATCTACCAGAAAACCAAATGGAGGACTGTGCACCTAAGTGGAAAGAAGTAGAGCGAGCTGTGAAAAAAGCAAGGGCTTCATCATCTCCAGGGCCTAATGGAGTTCCATACAGAGTGTACAAGAGTACTTCAGGAGTTCTACGAATCCTGTGGAAATTGACGAAAGTGGCATGAGAAAAACAGGTTGTACCAAGAGCATGGTGCCGAGCACGTGGAGTTTTTATACCTAAAGAAAAAGACTCTACAAGCATCAGTCAGTTTCGCCCTATTAAACGTAGAAGGCAAGATTTTCTTCAGCGTTAATGCTTAGAGATTGTCAACTTACCTATTAAAGAACTGCTTCATTGACACTTCAATACAAAAAGCGGGCATTCCAGGTTTCCCAGGATGCTTAGAACACATCAATGTGATCTGGCAACAAATTCAATCAGCTAAAAAGGAGAGGAAGGAGCTCCATGTGACATTCCTGGTGCCACATGAACTTCTTTGGGCAGCATTTGATTTTTTCAGTGTACCAATGACAATAACAAATTTAGTGAAAGCCTACTTTGGAGATTTTCAGTTTAGTTTTTCAACTTCAGAATTCAGCACTACATGGCAATGCCTAGAAGTTGGAATAATGGTAGGATGCACCATTTCTCCACTGGCTTTTACCATGGCAATGGAAGTAATCATTAGGGCATCAAAATGGGTAGTGGGGAGAGAGCGCTTGGCTTCTGGAATGTGACTACCACCATTTCGAGCATACATGGATGACATGACAACCATGACTACAACAGTAGCCTGCACTAATCGATTATTGGGCAAATTAACCAATAACATTGAATGGGCACGAATGCAATTCAAGCCCACTAAATCAAGGAGCATCTCTATAATTAAAGGTAAAGTAGTAGATAAAACGTTCTTCATTAATGGTGAGGCAATACCAACAGTGTCTGAGAAGCCAGTGAAGAGTCTTGGGATATGGTACGACGGGGATCTAAAGGACACAGTTCGTGTGGGAGAAGTTAGACAACAAGCAGTGGAAGGGTTGAAGAGCATAGACAGCAGCGCTCTACCAGGCAAACTAAAACTCTGGTGCTTTCAGTTTGGTCTACTGCCGAGGTTGCTGTGGTCACTGATTGTGTACAAGGTTTCTTTGACAACAGTAGAGAAGCTGGAAGCTTTAATCAGTTCATACATCAGGAAATGGTTGGGAGTTCCACGCTGCCTCAGCAGAGTGGGACTTTATGGTAAAGGAATACTGCAGCTACCAGTCTCTGCTCTAACCGAGGAGTTTAAGTGCGCCAAGGTCAGACTGGAAATGACATTAGTAGAGTCACGCGACAAATGCGTAAGGGAGGCAGCACCTGTGTTGAAAACTGGAAGAAAGTGGGCGGCAAAGAAAGCTGTGGAGAATGCAAAGGCTGCCCTTTGAATTGGTGATATCGTGGGTCAAGTTGAGCATGGAAGAGGGGATCTCGGTCTCAGTTCAGCTCCTCCTACATGGCACAAGGCAGCCCCAACTCAATGGAGAAAGCTGGTAGTCAACGAGGTGCAAAAGCAGGAGGAGAGGATTAGGTGTATAAAGGCCATTTCCCAGGCCAAGCAGGGAGAATGGATGAGATGGGAGAGTGTGAAACAACGCAAGATTGGATGGCAAGACCTATGGTCAATGGAACAGAGCAGGATCAGTTTCCTCATCAGGTCAACATATGATGTTCTCCCATCACCACAGAATCTAAACCTCTGGGTAGGAGAGGATCCCTCATGTCCTTTGTGTTCATCACCTGCAACATTAAGGCACATTTTGACAGGATGTAAGGTGGCTCTTAGCCAAGGATGGTTTACTTGGCGCCATGACCAGGTGCTGCGATGTTTGGCCTTAGCATTGGAAGACAAGCTTAACATGACCAATAAGTTGCCACCAGTTCCATCAAAACATTACACACAAAAGACAACATTCCTCCGCCCAGGAGAGCAACCACCAAGAAAAGGTGTTAAAACCAATCCTCGCCCAGGACAACTGGAAGCTGCTAGAGACTGGAAAATGCTGGCAGATGTTGGTCAACGGCTTATTTTTCCACCTGAGATTGCCACTACTAACCTTCGACCAGATATTGTCTTGTGGTCTAGATCAGCACGCCTTGTTCACCTGGTAGAGTTAACAGTGCCATGGGAGGATACTGTAGATGAGGCATATGAGAGGAAGAAACTGCGGTATGCTCAACTAGCCACTGAAGCAGAACAGCGAGGATGGAGAGTCCGGGTTTACCCAGTGGAGGTGGGTTGTCGAGGATTTGTGGCACATTCTACAACCCGGTTTCTCACAGACGTCGGGTTCAGTGGCCAAAAGTTGCATCGCACAGTGAAGAACTTATCTAAAGCAGCAGAGAGGTGCAGCAACTGGCTGTTTGAGACGGAAAGATTCTGGCTGGGGATCTCATGCACAATAGAAAGAAAGAAACACTGATATATGGGTAAGTAAGCTGGGCTGAGTTGAGTGGGGGACGGAGGGGGATGATGCTGGGATGCCAGAATCACCGTCGAGCCCTCTTGAGGTGTCGTGGGCTAGTCGACGAAACACCGAGGATGGAAGGTGCCCACTTGAAGACCCCAGAGATGTACCCTACTTACCTCAATCCAGACGGTTGTCATTCTGATGCGCTGGGGAGACCGCACTGTGGTTGATCCCCGGAGCCAGCATTGCAGCCGTTGTGTGTGCTGATGCGCTAGGGAGGCAATAAGCTGATCCCTGGAGCCAGCATTACGCTTCAGCCATCAACACCAGACAGAAGGATATTTACATCATCATATGGAAGGAAGCGCAAATGGATGGAGACACAGATGGATCACATTAGTTTACTGTAAAGCTATGTCTTAGTTGGTGCTTATCTTGGCGAGAGCCGAGTTCAAATCAGCATGAAGTTTTAACATCTACTCTCGTGTAATGGAAATCACCTTCTGGGATTGATGCTAATACGACACGGCCATTGTTTATCCACTTAGTTAGTCGGAATCATCCATTTAGATATACAGCCTTTAGCTCTCTTGATAATGACACACCTTGACTTTCTGAGGGTACAGACTTCAGGCAATCGTCAACATAAAAGTTGTTCAATATTGTGTCAATCACTTCTGGTTCGTAACTATTTCTGTTGTCCTCAGCAGTCTTTCTAAATGCAAAGTTCGCACAGATAGGCGATGAGACAGCTCCAAATTAATTTTCAATCATTCTGTACTCCACTAACTTCTGATCTATGTCTCCATTTGGCCCTAGAGGAAGCATAGAAAGTCTGAGACGTCTGCTGGTACTTTGACCTGATGAAACATTGCTTCATTGTCTGCCTTCAACGCAATAGGCTCCTATCGAAATCTCGTCATAACATCTATTAAAGTGTTAGTCAAATCTGGCCCCTGTAGAAGTTGCTTATTCAGAGAAGTCGATTGGTACACTGCAGCACAGTCAAACACAACACAAATTCTCTCCTTCTTTGGGTGATATACTCCATGATGTGGTATGTACCACACCCTGCCATCATCACGGCTCAGCTGTTGTTGCGGAACCTCTTCAGCGTAACCTTTGTTAATAATGTCATTCATGAACCTCTTATAGTCTTTATGAAACATTCAATCCTTACTAAATTATTTCTTAAGATTAGAAACTTGTTGCTCTGTTACATGTCGATTATTTGGCATGTTGACTTGCTTATTTCTAAAAGGCAGACCTATGCTGTAATGTCCATCAATGCATTTCACTGTGCTCGATACTGATTCAATGAATTGACAATCTTCTCTAGACATTTCTGACTTATCGTCGATGCTGCGTTCAGTGAAGTCGTAATTGAACTGCTGTTTCACCAGTTCTTCCAAGTTTGCTATCGAGATTCTATTCACTGTGGCACATGGATGGCTTTGTGTCTTTAAAAAACTGGTGCCACCTACTCTAAGTGGACCGTTGATAACCGAACCAAGTAGAGTTTTTACAGCGTAAGGTCCGTCTCCTTGACTATTTATCACACGCCAAGTTTCTATAACTTTTGGTGCATTAATGCCTATTAGCAATCCAACTTCTTAATTGATTTGAGAGAGCTGTACTTCTTTTAGATAGGGCCATTTTCATATGTCCTCTTGCTTTGGAATGTTGTCCTTTGTAACAGGAACTTCCTTTTGTGTGTACACATCTGGAAGCTTAATGAAGGTATTGTCTTCTAGGCTACACACTTCGAAACCTGCAATGACAGAGCAATCAACAGACTTCTCTTGACCCATGGTGCGCAGAAGAATCTCTGTTTTCCTGCCTGTTATATTCAGCTGTCTCGTCAGAGCTTCAGTACAAAACGTTGCAGAACTTCCTGGGTCAATGAATGCGTATGTCTCCACGATCTTGTTGCTGTTCTTAGCTTTAATCCTCACGGGTGTTATTGCTAGAATGCAATCTTGGTCACCGGCCCCAGTATGACCACATGTTTCCACACTGGGGTTCACACATGGCACTACTTACTTTCTTTTCTTCCATCTTAACAGCAGTGCTTGCATCTTTATTAAAGTGCAGCACACTAAGGTGCTTCTGTGAACATACTTTGCATGTGATCCTTGTCTTGCAATCTTTGCTCATATGTCTGTAAGCCAAACAACCAAAGCAAATTCTCTTTGACTTCATGAGGCTTGCCTCGCATGCATCTGCACAACTCCATTGTGTGATCTCCTTTACAGAATAGGCAAAGTTTCTGAAATGCGTTAGATGTACTGTGGCAGAGTGGCTGAGTCGTCTGACGTCAGGACAGAAGCAGGAACTGAAAAAAAACTGACACCAGGCAAGTACTGCAGTTAAAGGCGCGGCGTGTGCCATTTTATTTAAATAATACACAAATAAATAAAAAGGTTTTAACAAAAAGGAACTTGCTCACAGAGCGAAATAAACAAAAACAAGTCACAAACACAAAAATAACCCAGGTCAGGCTGGGCAGTTACGTTTTGTCTCTCGCTCACTCCGCTCCTAACACACCCACCCCCTGCAGCTAAAACAACAGGTCTTTTATATCCTGGCCGAGGGGTTAACTGGCTATCAATTCTCTCGTTACCCCTCGGCCACAGTCTGCAGTCTGAGGTATTTTAAAACAAAAAACACACGGCTACGCCGTAAATACATTTTTAAATAAATACAAATAAACAATAACAAAACCAACAGCGCTTTGCCATCATATAAATATAAATACAATAATAAATCATAAAACAAAACAAATACAAAATAACACACTGCACAGGGGCGGAGGGGGGAACCCCGTTCTAAAACTAAATAAACAAATATGTACAGGGCTCCTTGCCCTGTTACACATCCCCCTCCCCTTGTGCAACGCACACTTGGCCCCAACGGCCACCTCCCCCCTCAGTCTCAAAGTCCCGGAAGAGGGGGAAGCAAGGTGTTTCTGGGGGCAGCCATGGTGGAATGTCCACCGCCCCCCACTTCTTCATGGCTAACAGCTCCCTCTTCCGGGGCTCCCGCCACACACTATCCGGCAGCAAAAATGCTGCGGGGGGAGCGGGTTTCCTGACCTCCCCCCATTGCTTCCTGGCCGGCAGCTCCCCTTTTTGGGGCTCCTGCCACGCGATCTCTGGCCGCGAAAGTGCAGCTGGGGGAGCTGGTCTCCTGACCTCTCCCCCCTTCTTCGTGGCCGACAGCTCCCCTTTGCGGGGCTCCAACCACAGTTTTTCCTGCCGCGAAAGTGCGGATGGGGGAGCTGGTCTCCTGACCTCCCCCCCCTTCTTCATGGCCGGCAGCTCCCCCCCGTGGGGCTCTGACCACAATTTCTCCTGCCGCGAAAGTGTGGCTGGTGGAGATGGTCTTCTGACCCCCCCCCCCCCTCGTGGCCGGCAGCACCCCTTCATGGGGCTCCAGCCACAGTATTTCCTGCTGCATAGCAGGGCTGGTAGCAACCCCAGGCGAAGCAGAGCCCCCGGCGACCCCAGGCGAAGCAGGACCCTCGACGACCCCAGGCGAAGCAGGACCCTCGACGACCCCAGGCAACGGCAACGGCAGCAGCAGCGGACGCTTCTGGCTGCGAAGGCGGCAGGGGCTCCTCCCCTTCTGGCTGCGAAGGCGGCAGGGGCTTCTCCCCTTCTGGCTGCAGCGGGGAACGTGCCCAGCAGGCATGTTCCCTCTGCTGGTGGAGGTCGGAGCAGCACACAGTCCTCCCATGGCGGAGGAGGTGGAACCAGCAGGTATTCTGCCTCTGCTGGCGGAGGTGGGATCGACAAGTCGTCCTCCCACGACGGTGGAGGCGGAACCAGCAGGTACTCTCCCTCTGCTAGCGGAGGTGGGAGCGACACACAGTCCTCCCAGGGCGGTGGAGGTGGAACCAGCAGGAACTCTTCCTCTGCTGGTGGAGGTGGGAGCGACACACAGTCCTCCCCCGGAGGTGGAGGTGGAACCAGCAAGTATTCTCCCTCTGCTCGTGGAGGCGGGAGCGACAAACAGTCCTCCCAGGGTGGTGGAGGTGGAACCAGCAGGTACTCTTCCTCTGCTGGCGGAGGTGGGAGCGACAAGCAGTCCTCCCAGGGTGGTGGAGGTGGAACCAGCAGGTACTCTTCCTCTGCTGGTGGAGGTGGGAGCGACACACAGTCCTCCCCCGGAGGTGGAGGTGGAACCAGCAAGTATTCTCCCTCTGCTCGTGGAGGCGGGAGCGACAAACAGTCCTCCCAGGGCGATGGAGGTGGAACCAGCAGATATTCTCCCTCTGCTCGTGGAGGCGGGAGCGACAAACAGTCCTCCCAGGGCGATGGAGGTGGAACCAGCAGATATTCTCCCTCTGCTGGCAGATACCTGGGCTGTGGACGTTCGGCCTTCCCTCTCTTGGGCTGTGGACGCACCGACTCCCCCCTCTTGGGCTGTGGACGCACCGACTCCCCCCCCTTGGGCTGTGGACGCACCGACTCACCCCTCTTGGGCTGGGGACGCACCGACTCCCCCCTCTTGGGCGCAGGACGTTCGGGCTCCTCCCTCTCATGTGCAGGACGTTCGGGCTCCTCCCACTCAGGTGCAGGATGTTGAGGCTCCTCCCTCTTGGGTGCTGGAGATGGCCGGGTCTGGTCTACTGCCCAGAACCACTCTGCAGCGTCCCCCACCAGACCCTGTGTGGCGGAGTGTCCCGCCCCTATTTATTATTATTTGTATTTTTGTTTGCGGCGCGGGTAAAAGCGCCGCGTCTTTTATTATTATTTAAAAACCCCGTGAGGATGCATGGCTGATCAGCTACTGATTACTTAAATAGCTGACAGTCATGCATCCTTACCAAACGCGTGCAGACTCTGGCCGGGGGATAATAAGATAATTACCAACTAGTTAATCCCTCGGCCAGAGTATATAAACCTGCAGCTCTCTGCACTTGTTGTTGGGGTGTTGGAGTAGAGAGTACGGGGAGCGGAGAGAAGGAATAATATTTAAAAAACAATTGCTAATACGTGCTGGATAATCCAGCACGGCACTTACTTGTTTGTTTATTTATTCGTTTGGCCCTCGTGCCCTTTTGTTTGTATTTTGTTTAAATATTTTGTTTGTTTATTATTAAATACGCTGAGTGCTTTTGCACTCAGTTTCACCCGCCCATCCACTGTTTTGGAGTCAGTTACTTCCTGGTCCGTGACGTCATCCACCACACCACTGCGAGCCAGACTGTCACACCCTGGTTCCATGCCTTTTAATACTGGGGGTCCCAAACTCGCCACAGACGCCGCACATGGGAGCCTCTTCCATCCTCCACTGCTCCTGTTCAGCTGCCCAGTCCGGGTGTCCAAATTGACTGGGGACCCGGGACCACCACCTCTTGCACAGCTGTTCTGGCTGCTGCCTCCTTCCCATTTTCCTCTTTCCTCTCATCCTCCTTCTTCCCCTTCTCACTCCACACGTAATAGAAAAAAAATGAAAAAAAACTGCAGTACCCTACTCTGACCTGAGTCCAGGAGGTGCTGGTGATCCCACGCTGGACACCACATGTGGCAGGGTGGCTGAGTTGTCTGACGTCAGGGCAGAAGCAGAAACTGAAAAAAACACTGACAACAGGCAAGTACTGCAGTTAAAGACGTGGTGTGCGCCGTTTTATTTAAATAATACAAAAATAAATAAAAAGGTTTTAACAAAAAGAAACTTGCTCACAGAGTGAAATAAAACAGTTATACAAAAACAGTTAAAAAGTCACGAACACAAAAATAACACAGGTCAGGCTGGGCAGTAGCCTTCACTGTTCCTGTATTACTATTTAAGTTACGTTTTGTCTCTCGCTCCTCTCGCTCACTCCACTCCTAACACACCGACCCCCTGCAGCTAAAACAGCAGGGCTTTTATTTCCTGGCCGAGGGGTTAACTGGCTATCAATTCTTTCATTACCCCTCGGCCACAGCCTGCACAGGTAGCATTACTATGTGTGACTACCAGCTAATTCAATAATCACCAGCTGACAGTCACGCATTCCCACAAGGTATTTTAAAACAAAAAACAAATGGCTACGCCGTAAATACATTTTAAATAAATACAAATAAACAATAACAAAACCAACGGCGCTTCGCCATAATATAAATACAATAATAAATCAATAAACAAATACGTACAGGGCTCCTCGCCCTGTTACATGTACATTCAGTGTTCTTTGCTTGGCTCCTTTCAGGATCTTTATTTTCATCAGAGTTAGCTACAACACTGGTGACAAAACTACTTCCCTTGTTTCTTAGTTTCTTGTTGGCCCTCTGATCTGTGTATTTGGCTTTGTCACTTCCTTTAGCAGTTGTGTCATCTGAAATCTTTCCAAACAACGGATCCATGGCAATCTTAGTGTGTTTGTCCACGAAACTAACCAAGTCTTTAAACCTGGCTCTTCACTTGTGTCGCTTGTGGATATCACAAGCCACTCCCCTCAATCTATCTCTCAGTTTATAAGGAAGCTTTGAAACTACTGATCTCATGTTTGTGGGATTATCCATTTCTTCCATATACTCAATGTCTTCCATGGTATTGCGGCATCCAATGAGAAAGAATGCATACGCATTAAGCGCTTTTCAGACTTAATCTGAGACCAATTGAGGGCCTTTTCCACATAAGCTGTAGCGATTCTAAATTTGTTTCCGAAGTTCTCTTGAAGCAACTTTTTAGCTAATTTACAGTGCCTTGCGAAAGTATTCGGCCCCCTTGAACTTTGCGACCTTTTGCCACATTTCAGGCTTCAAACATAAAGATATGAAACTGTAATTTTTTGTGAAGAATCAACAACAAGTGGGACACAATCATGAAGTGGAACGAAATTTATTGGATATTTCAAACTTTTTTAACAAATAAAAAACTGAAAAATTGGGCGTGCAAAATTATTCAGCCCCATTAAGTTAATACTTTGTAGCGCCACCTTTTGCTGCGATTACAGCTGTAAGTCGCTTGGGGTATGTCTCTATCAGTTTTGCACATCGAGAGACTGAAATTTTTGCCCATTCCTCCTTGCAAAACAGCTCGAGCTCAGTGAGGTTGGATGGAGAGCATTTGTGAACAGCAGTTTTCAGTTCTTTCCACAGATTCTCGATTGGATTCAGGTCTGGACTTTGACTTGGCCATTCTAACACCTGGATATGTTTATTTGTGAACCATTCCATTGTAGATTTTGCTTTATGTTTTGGATCATTGTCTTGTTGGAAGACAAATCTCCGTCCCAGTCTCAGGTCTTTTGCAGACTCCATCAGGTTTTCTTCCAGAATGGTCCTGTATTTGGCTCCATCCATCTTCCCATCAATTTTAACCATCTTCCCTGTCCCTGCTGAAGAAAAGCAGGCCCAAACCATGATGCTGCCACCACCATGTTTGACAGTGGGGATGGTGTGTTCAGGGTGATGAGCTGTGTTGCTTTTACGCCAAACATAACGTTTTGCATTGTTGCCAAAAAGTTCGATTTTGGTTTCATCTGACCAGAGCACCTTCTTCCACATGTTTGGTGTGTCTCCCAGGTGGCTTGTGGCAAACTGTAAACGACACTTTTGATGGATATCTTTAAGAAATGGCTTTCTTCTTGCCACTCTTCCATAAAGGCCAGATTTGTGCAGTATACGACTGATTGTTGTCCTATGGACAGAGTCTCCCACCTCAGCTGTAGATCTCTGCAGTTCATCCAGAGTGATCATGGGCCTCTTGGCTGCATCTCTGATCAGTCTTCTCCTTGTATGAGCTGAAAGTTTAGAGGGACGGCCAGGTCTTGGTAGATTTGCAGTGGTCTGATACTCCTTCCATTTCAATATTATCGCTTGCACAGTGCTCCTTGGGATGTTTAAAGCTTGGGAAATCTTTTTGTATCCAAATCCGGCTTTAAACTTCTCCACAACAGTATCTCGGACCTGCCTGGTGTGTTCCTTGTTCTTCATGATGCTCTCTGCGCTTTAAACGGACCTCTGAGACTATTACAGTGCATGTGCATTTATACGGAGACTTGATTACACACAGGTGGATTCTATTTATCATCATTAGTCATTTAGGTCAACATTGGATCATTCAGAGATCCTCACTGAACTTCTGGAGAGAGTTTGCTGCACTGAAAGTAAAGGGGCTGAATAATTTTGCACGCCCAATTTTTCAGTTTTTTATTTGTTAAAAAAGTTTGAAATATCCAATAAATTTAGTTCCACTTCATGATTGTGTCCCACTTGTTGTTGATTCTTCACAAAAAATTACAGTTTCATATCTTTATGTTTGAAGCCTGAAATGTGGCAAAAGGTCGCAAAGTTCAAGGGGGCCGAATACTTTCGCAAGGCACTGTATATCCTTTATCTGGATTCATATGTTGGCAACTGCGGACCAAGTCTCTGGGCTCTCCACTTATGTATTGCTCTAAGAAATTCAGACAATCTATGTTGCTTCACTAAGATTTCTGTAATGTAATTTTGTCTCTGCATCATATCATAGAGGTTTCCTTTGCTGGCTGCTGGATCCAAACCAACGTCAGAGCAATCTTCAGTAACACCATCATGCTGGCTGACATCTGAATAACTTGTTAATCACACTCTGTGGCTTTGCTGTATTCCATGTGCTTGTGGCTGCATCACTATGGGCTTTGAAATAAACTCCTTGGCATGGGGATCTAGCTTTGCTGGTTTTGTAGGAGGATTTTTCTGCATGGAATCGAAATGTACATTCATTCTATCATCTGAGTTCCTTGTTGCACCTTGCATGTCCATCAAACTCTTCATAAACTCTTATTTTAGCATTTGAAGCTGCTATCTCGGTTTGTATTTCTAACTCCTCCTTTCTAGCTCTCAGTTGTGCTTCTTCTTCATCTCTTTCTCTTGTACTCTCATACTCTTTTTATTTTGCTCTGCACACACTCTTAAGCTCAGGGGAGACGTTTAGGAGGACAGAGATGTTAATAACTCCTAGTGGTTCATGTTCGTGCACTGGACCCGCAACATATCCAGATGACTTTTAACAATCAGAAATTAACACAGACTCATGTAGTTTGAAGTTTGAAGTTTTGAATGTTTGAAGTTTTACAAATCAGAGTATGATCAGTACTCATTCGGTTTATTAACTGCTAAATATTGGATTGAGTCTACGTTGAATCCAAGCTGACAAACGATCTGGGCAGTCCAGTGTCTTAACAGATATCAGCATTAACACTTCAATACAATTATATGTATTTGCAAGGCCTGCGGGCAGGCCAAGAACACATCGCCTAAAGCACCCACTGCTATATCTCAGCACATTCAACAGAATACTCTCATAATTCTAAAACATAGTGTAGATCCCTTATAGAAATGCATTCAATACATGTGAGATAAAAAATTGAATAAATGCTTACCCTTCAATACAAACAAGTGCAGTGTAAACAAAAGAACAGAACTGTCTCCAAGAAGCAGATGAAACTGAGTTCAATCAGCCTAAATGTGTAAGTCTGCAGAAAATGGACCACTTTACCCTGCCAGGTATGATTGTGGTAATTCATTGTTATTACCTAGGAGTTTTATAGGATTTTCTCCTCATTGGAATACATGAGAAGCCTCAATTAAATCCAATCATTAATCTGTTTAGACAGTTATTATCTTTTTGGCAAATAACAATTTTCAAAAAGATCCGGTCAACTTTTCAGAATTAATTGGAGTCATGTACCAATAAATTCAAGACTTCATATTTGTCCAACACTGAACCATGATCTCATCCTCTGTTTTCTCGACCCCCTCCTTTATCTGAAAAGTTAGGTGAATTAAGGTTCACAAGATCCTGGTTATAATATAATACAAAAAATACTACTGTTATATGTGCATGCAAACACTATTTCTTATTTGTGTATATATGAGAGATGTTTTTAATATGTGACATCATCTCTAATTGATTATGTTTTGCTAAATTAAAAGTATGTGTTTCTCCTAGCCTCATATTGTGTTTCAATATGTTTTTAATGAGTCAGTTTCTCCATATACTAATGTCTAACAGAGTATTTGACAAAAGATTGCCTCATACAATGGTCAGTTTAATTAGTTTCATTAAGTTTAAGTGGTAATAATAGTCTTGTATTTACCAGGCTCTGACCTTTATCTGATCCTAAGAGTTGCCTACACAAGCAGATTTCCACACACCCCTCCTTTTTTCAAGGCTAATGTCTTTGATTAATGTAGAACACCATTGTAAGCACTTTTTCAAATAAATTGGCCTACTAAGGTCTGTTATGCTATAATTTTTGCATGTTGTCCTAAGATATATTTCTTATCTGTATTAGACCATTAATTCCATAAACCTTAACTTCCAAAACCATAAACTTGCAGCCTGAAGTTATGGACAATCAAGGATTACCAGGATTAATTACCTTCTCTTTTGCTTTACTGGAGTGGAAGGCAAAGGAGGCTCCCAGTTTATTTTATAGCTCTTACATCTTAATAAGAGAGAGAGGCCACATTCCCAATGCTAGAAAAGTCATGAACAAGCAATAACACACGCCAGTTTAAATATTATGTTTCTTATTAGACCAAAATACTTAAAACATAGTATTAATCCTATGAAATCAAATAGATCTTTTTAGTTTCAAATATCGTTCTGTCTAAAAAGGGTTAATCATTTATTTTTACTAATTTGCAATACCTGGCCTTTGTGTCTAATTTCTATTTCCTTGATCATTATAACCTTCAAACAGTGTCAGTTAGTACTGAACTTCTTTTGTCTTTAAACATATTCAAATATTATTGGTATAACAGTTCAACTATAAATGGCATTATAAGATGTACTTTTAATTAATTGACTTCAGTTTAACAGTTGCTCCTAGAATTTGTAATATTATTTTATCTCATTGGTAATTATTTCTAAGATTTGAATGGATGGTCCTGTTATTTAAATCTAAATACAGGCCAGTATTAATACATTAAACTTCTATATATATATCAGCACGTTTCCAGCAGGATTCAAATTCTGTGCCAGGTTCAGCTCGAGTTGGTTCTGCAAATACCACAACATGTCCCTTGATCCAACGCCATCACAGGTGTGGGTTGCCATGGTCTTTACTTCATACCTACAAGATACTTGGACACGTTTAGCTGGGACACCTTCTACACATTCCAACTTTCCTATATGTGCCCAGTTCACTAAGTGACCGCCTTCACAGTTCATGTATTCAATCTTTTTAACATCCTGTGGGTCTACATTCAGATGAGAGAAAGAAAATCCTTCAGAATCATTACATTCAAACAAGATCCGACAGTGTCTAGCTAAATGACTGTAAGCTGCACAAGGTTTGGGCCCAATCACTGGTGATTTACCTCTGCACCTATTACATGCACACATGACAAGAGGATTACTTTTCATTTCACGAGTCAGGGTTAGCTCTGCACCTTGTACAATAGTTCTGGATCTTTACATATTGTTTCTATACATTTCATTTTGTTCACATAAGAACTTAAGAACATAAGAAAGTTTACAAACGAGAGGAGGCTATTCAGCCCATCTTGCTCATTTAGTTGTTAGTAGTTTATTGATCCCAGAATCTCATCAAGCAGCTTCTTGAAGGATCCTAGGGTGTCAGCTTCAACAACATTACTGGGGAGTTGGTTCCAGACCCTCACAATTCTCTGTGTAAAAAAGTGCCTCCTATTTTCTGTTCTGAATGCCCCTTTATCTAATCTCCATTTATGACCCCTGGACCTTTTTTCTTTTTTCAAGTCAAAGAAGTCCCCCGGGTTGACATTGTCTATACCTTTTAGGATTTTGAATGTTTGAATCAGATCGCCGTGTAGTCTTCTTTGTTCAAAACTGAATAGATTCAATTCTTTTAGCCTGTCTGCATACGACATGCCTTTTAAACCTGGGATAATTCTGGTTGCTCTTCTTTGCACTCTTTCTAGAGCAGCAATATCCTTTTTGTAACGAGGTGATCAGAACTGAACACAATATTCTAGGTGAGGTCTTACTAATGCATTGTAGAGTTTTAACATTACTTCCCTTGATTTAAATTCAACACTTCTCACAATATATCCGAGCATCTTGTTAGCCTTTTTTATAGCTTCCCCACATTGTCTAGATGAAGACATTTCTGAGTCAACATAAACTCCTAGGTCTATTTCATAGTTCCCTTCTTCAATTTCACTATCTCCCATATGATATTTATAATGCACATTTTTATTGCCCGCATGCAATACTTTACACTTTTCTCTATTAAATGTCATTTGCCATGTGTCTGCCCAATTCTGAATGCTGTCTAGATCATTTTGAATGACCTTTGCTGCTGCAACAGTGTTTGCCACTCCTCCTATTTTTGTGTTGTCTGCAAATTTAACGAGTTTGCTTACTATACCAGAATCTAAATCATTAATGTAGATTAGGAATAGCAGAGGACCTAATACTGATCCCTGTGGTACACCACTGGTTACCTCACTCCATTTTGAGGTTTCTCCTCTAATCAGTACTTTCTGTTTTCTACCTGTTAACCACTCCCTAATCCATGTGCATGCATTTCCTTGAATCCCTACTGCGTTCAGTTTGAGAATTAATCTTTTATGCAGGACTTTGTCAAAAGCTTTCTGGAAATCTAAATAGACCATATCGTATGCTTTGCAGTTATCCATTTTCAATGTTGTATCCTCAAAAAAGTCAAGTAGGTTAGTTAGACATGATCTCCCTTTCCTAAAACCATGCTGGCTGTCTCCCAGGATATTGTTACCATATAGGTAATTTTCCATTTTGGATCTTATTATAGTTTCCATAAGTTTACATATAATAGAAGTCAGGCTTACTGGTCTGTAGTTACCTGGTTCGGTTTTGTCTTCCTTTTTGTGGATCGGTATTACGTTTGCTATTTTCCAGTCTGTCGGTACAACCCCTGTGTCAAGAGACTATTGCATAATCTTGGTTAGCAGACTGTAAATAACTTCTTTCATTTTTTTGAGTACTATTGGGAGGATCTCATCTGGCCCAGGGAATTTGTTTATTTTAAGAGCTCCTAGTCCCTTTAGCACTTCTACCTCTGTTATGCTAAAGTTATTTAAAATTGGATAGGAACAGGTCGACATGTGGGGCATGTTGTCCGTGTCCTCCTTTGTAAAAACCTGTGAAAAGTAATCATTTAATATGTTTGCTATTTTTTTTCTTCATCTATGATTTTGCCATTTGTGTCTCTTAGACATTTAACCTCCTCTTTGAATGTTCTCTTGCTGTTATAATATTGGAAAAACATTTTGGAATTGGTTTTAGCCCCCTTAGCAATATTGATTTCTATCTCTCTCTTGGCCTTTCTAACATCCTTTTTGACTTGTGTTTGCAGTTCCAAGTACTCTTTCTGTGTGCTTTGTTTTTGGTCCCTTTTAAACACTCTGTAAAGTGCCTTTTTTCGCTGAATATTTTTTTAAATTGATCTATTAAACCATTTTGGCCATTTTGTTTTAGATTTAGATTTGACTACTTTTGGGATGTAATTGTTTTGCGCCTCTAGTACTACATTTTTAAAAAACAGCCATCCTTTTTCTGTGGGTGTTTTCTCTATTTTAATCCAATCTACTTCTGTTAGTCTCTGTTTCATACCTTCATAGTTTGCTTTTCTAAAATTGTAAACCTTAGCTTTAGTCATTACTTTTGGGGTTTTAAAAAATATTTCAAATGAGACCATGTTGTGGTCTGAGTTTGCCAATGGCTCTCTGACCTCTGTTTTAGTTATTCTGTCTTCATTATTTGAAAAGACTAAATCAAGGCATGCCTCCCCTCTAGTCGGTGCCTTGACAAATTGAGTTAGGAAGCAGTCATTTGTCATTTCCACCATTTCAATTTCGTCCATCGTGCCCCCCATCGGGTTTTCCCATTTTATACAGGGGAAGTTGAAATCCCCCATTAGTATGGCTTCTCCTTTTCTACACGCATTTCGAATGTCACTGTACAACAGATTATTTTGCTCAGGGTCTGAATTTGGCGGTCTATAGCATGCTCCTATTATTATGCCCTTTGAATTTGTGTCCATTATTCTGACCCATATTGATTCTGCATTGTTTTCTTTGTCCTGATTTAACACCTGGGCTTCAAGACTATTTCTTATGTGTAGCGCTACCCCTCCGCCTCTTCTGTCCTGCCTGTCTTTCCTATATAGTGTGTACCCACTAATATTATATTCGTCTCCATCACTCTCAGACAACCAAGTTTCTGTAACACCTATCACATTGTAAGTTGTTTGTTAGTGCAGTAGCTTCAATTTCTAATATTTTGTTTCTGAGACTTCTAGCATTAAGATAAATACATTTAATAGTGGTCTTACCTGAGTTGTTGTCTTTGTTTTGATGTGGTCTCCCTTCTGTTTTTTTTTGTTTTCTCCCCACTTCCTATCTAGTTTAAATGCTTCTGGACCTCCTGAAGGATCCTTTCTCCGAGTAGATTGGTACCCTTTCTGTTTAAGTGCAGTCCGTCCCACCTGTATAGATAGTCCTTGTTGTAGAAAGTGCTCCAATGTTCAAGAAAGGTGAAGCCTTCCTGTGTGCACCACGATTTCAGCCATGCATTTTGATTTTGTATTTCCAGCTGTCCATATGGTCCTTTGTAAGGTGCCGGCAGTATCCCAGAAAATACCACAGTTTTGGTCTTGTCTTTTAATTTCCTTCCTAGCTCTCTGAATTTGTTTTGCAGGGATCTTGGCCTGTCTCTACCAATGTTGTTTATACCAATGTGGACGACTACTACCGGGTCGTCTCCTGTTCGTTCTAGGAGCCTGTCCACATTCTCAGTGATGTGCTTGACTGAGGCTCCTGGAAGGCAGCACACTGTTGTAGTAAGGGGGTCCAAACTGCGAACTAAACTTGCTGTGTTTCTCAGTATGGATTCCCCAACAATCATGACCTCCCTTCTTTTTGCTGCCTGGCCAGCACTGTTTATAGGGTCCTGGGTGTTGTTTCTTTCATTCTCTTGATGTTGGTTTTGGTCATCTAAATGTTGAAGTGACTCAAATTTGTTGGATGTCTGGATTTCTGGTTGTGTTTGACGAAGTTTCTTTTTTTCCCTGCTTCTGCCTATTTGAACCCAGCTGTTTCGACTCTCTTCCATCTCCCTGGTGGCTTTCAGTCTGCTAGGGGTGCAGACTTCCATGAATTGTGGGTGTGTCAGCTTCTCAAGCTCCTGTTGCTGTCTCATTTCCTCCAGCTCCTTTTCTAGCAGGCTTAATCGCTGAAGCAAGTCCTGGATCGTGCGGCACTTTACACAAACTTGGTTGAGCTCTGTTGGGTTTTCTGAGATTTCCCACATCATGCAGTTGTCACAGATTACTGGCTTGAAGACCTTTTTTTTTGTTTGTTTGTTTTTTAGTTTAGTGTAGCTTCTGCAACTGTCAACCTGCTTTCAACTGCTTCTAACTGCGTTGTACTTGTCCACTCGTACTTCTCACACGATGTCGCTTCCACACGCTGTCGCTGGGAAGCCTGTCTGCCTTTGTTTGTTTTTGTGCTGCGTGCTCCACTCCTCCCCCATGTCCCAGAACGCCGCGGGATTTGAATCAGCTGCTCCGAGTTTCAGCTTATCAGGAAAATACACGCAGCTGCAAGGCTTTAAGCTGCAATGTTTTCTGATTAAAGCAACTCCAAATGTAAAGATGTAATTCCTCCTTTCTGCTTCTAACTGCGTTGTACTTGTCCACTCGTACTTCTCACACGATGTCGCTTCCACATAGAGTCACTTTGTGAGGTATGCCCTCCATCCAGAATACTGAAGGAGGCCAAAACTCACTGTTGTTCATATTTTCAGGCACTCAGTTGCTGCTTTGCTCCACATCATCAGTTGGCAGACTTAACACAACTGAATCTGAATCAATTGATGAACCGTGAACCTTAGCTACTGAAATCCGCCACACAAAGGGGTCCAATGTTTTACTGCACAGAATAACTGTTTCAGAGTCAGCTGCGACACTCTGCGCAAGCATTGTTCTTCCTGTTCTATAGCTTGTTTTTGCTTAAATGCAGCTGCAAGAGCTAAAAGCACTGCTCTTTCAACCTCTGCTTTCATTCATGCTGAAGAAGTAGAGGTAGATGTTGTTGATGACCGACCGCTACCAGAACCCGGCTTCTGAGTTTTATTATGTGTGAGCGATGTTATCTCTGAAATGCTGTCACCAGGGTTTACTACTTCCATCTATCATTAGGCTCATACCAGCTAACCTGATCACATTTTGGTCATCCTCCGTTTTGGTTGTGAGCTGGCCTGACTTGGTTAACTGGTTCAATTTATCCTCCAATGCCTTAAAAGTATACTTGACTGACCTCTTGCTTACATCTTCTTGTGGTATTTTCAGAATATCTATTTGAGACTGAGATGCTAATTCAACGGCTACTATGGCACTAGCTGAAGCTGCGGTTGTTTCTGCTGTCAGCTCTTCGTTTTCCATTTTATTTATTTATTTTAGTTCGTATAAACCTCCAGTTGTGTTTAAACAACAAGCTTGCTGTTTTTTTCTTTATTACTATTAATTCTTTAAAGCGTCCGTTTAAATCTTCACTTGTATTTACAGCAAGCAAGCTTCCCTTTTATGTATCTCTGTTTACAGCACCAATCTTCACAAAGTGCGTCACACAATAACACAGTATCCACAGAAAAATAAACAGAGTATATCTTCAATACACTGAGTCCTTTTACTAATAGCAAAGGTTTCCAACTCAAAGCATAGTTTTCGACTAAATGTGGTGGTTTCTTAATAAATGATTTTACCAATTCTTAGTTTTTGTAAGCTAGGTATCCTATACATTACGACTCATCATCCAGTCACTGTGCTTCACATCTCATTTCCAACTCTTAACTTAATAATTCCAGGCGTATAGACTTCCCAATCTTCAGAAAACAATAAGCTTTTATTTACTTACATCCAACAATAGCCAAACAAGTGGAAAATGCTTCCAATACAGCAATATGTTCGGTGACAGTAGCTCCATCCAAAAGCATTTTATTATTATTATTATTTATTTCTTAGCAGAAAATTGTTACAAGATATCACATTATTTTTACATACAATTACATTATTTTTTACATACAATTACCCATTTATACAGTTGGGTTTTTACTGGAGCAATCTAGGTAAAGTACCTTGCTCAAGGGTACAGCAGCAGTGTCCCCCAGCTGGGACTGAACCCACGACCCTCCGGTCAAGAGTCCAGAGCTCTAACCACTACTCCACACTGCTGCCCTAAACGAATATTCTTCAGTTTAACTATTTTCTTATCCTTATGTCTTTATATCTTCTTCTTCTTCTTCTTCTTCTTCTTCTTCTTCTTCTTCTTCTTCTTCTTATTTATTTATTTACTTATTTATTTATTTATTAGCAGACACCGTTATCCAGGGCGACTTACAGTCGTAAACAAAAATACATTTCAAGAATCACAGTACAAATAATAATACAATTAAGAGCAAGATAAATACAGTGACTTTGGTTCTAGCAAGTACAAGTATGACAAAATACGATTCAATAACGGAGCAGATAAGTGTCAGTGATAGTTACATCAGGATATAATTAAATACAAAATACTACAGATTAAATAACACTTGACAGATTACAGTACTCTAAAGTACAGGATTAAATGCAACAAAACAGGGGGCAGATAAGAGCAAGTAAAGCGCATTTAAGGAAGAGTGATAAGTGTCCAGAGGGAAAAAAGAGGAGTTCTACAGGTGCTATCTGAAGAGGTGAGTCTTGAGGAGGCGCCGGAAGGTGGTCAGGGACTGGGCAGTCCTGACATCTGTAGGAAGGTCATTCCACCACTGCGGGGCGAGGGTGGAGAAGGAGCAGGCTCTGGAGGCAGGGGAGCGTAGAGGAGGTACAGCCAGTCTTCTAGTGCAGGAGGAGCGAAGAGGTCGGGTGGGGGTGTAGGGAGAGATGAGGGTCTGGAGGTAGCTGGGTGCAGTCTGGTCAAGGCATCTGTAGGCTAGTACAAGAGTCTTGAACTGGATGCGAGCGGCGATTGGGAGCCAGTGGAGTGAGTGGAGCAGTGGAGTTGCGTGGGAGAAGCGAGGCAGAGAGAACACCAGGCGAGCAGCGGAGTTCTGGATGAGCTGGAGCGGACAGGTCGCGGACGCAGGGAGGTCAACCAGGAGGGAGTTGCAGTAATCTAGACGGGAGAGTACCAGGGCCTGGACCAGGAGCTGGGTGGCGTAGTTGGTGAGGAAGGGTCAGATTCTTCGTATGTTGCTCAGGAAGAATCGGCAAGTCTGTGCCAGAGTGGAGATGTGCTGGGAATAAGAGAGGCAGGGGTCCAGGGTGACTCCGAGGTTCTTAGCTGAGGAGGAAGGAGAGAGTGTGGTAGATTCCATAGGAACAGAGATAGAGAGATCAGAGGAGGGGGAGGAGGAGGAGGGAAAGAAAAGGAGGTCAGATTTAGAGAAGTTGAGTTTGAGGTGATGCGAGTGCATCCAGGAGGAGATAGCAGACAGACAGGTAGAGATACGGGAGGGGATGGTGGAGTCAGAGGTGGGGAAGGAGAGGAGAAGGAGACTTTCTGAGTCTCTGACTGGGCTGGACTGTGTTAAGCAAGAAATAGTAAACAAATAGAAACTTTACCTGCTGCCACAAAGTTCAATGAAAGAGTGAAAGTGAGTGCAAAATTATCTATAATAATGGTGTTACGCTATTTTGATAGATATTGTTTACTGCAGCGGTTTTGGGGGTACTCGAGCGCTCCTCAGGGGGTATGCGAGAGAATTCCTTTAATGGCGGACAACGTATTTTTTTTTTTTTACCACATTGTAGTACTTTGCGATTTAGCAAACAAATTAACAATGTTGAATCTCCTTTCAAATAAAACAACAGCCGTACTGTTGTGTCCCGCCCCTATATATTTATTTATTATTATTTGTATTTTTGTTTGCAGCGCCGTTCAAAGCGCCGCGTATTTGTTGTTGTTTTTATATTTTAAAAACCATGTGAGGATTCGTGGCTGATCAGCTACTGATTATTTAACTAGCTGACAGTTACGCATCCTTACTAAACTCGTGCAGACTGTGGCCGAGGGGTAATAAGATAATTAACAGCTAGTTAACCCCTCGGCCAGAGTATAAGAACCTGCAGCTATCCGTGCTGCGGGGTGGAGTGTACAGGAGAGTACGGGGAGCGGAGAGAGCGAGGAGAATAAGAGAAACAACTGCTAAGTATCTGCTTATTTGTTTATTTTTATTTGTTTGGCCAACGCGCCTTTTTGTTTTGTGTTTTGTTGTTTGTTTAAGTCTTTTGTTTTGTTTTATGATTAAATAAAATCAGCTGAACGCCGCCCATCCACTGTTTTGGTTCAGTTACTTCCTGGTCCGTGACGTCACCACACCTCACCACTGCAAGCCATCCTGCCACATGGTGTAACCAACATTCCCTTTCTGTTAGGTGAGGTTAACTATAAACACCCAACCAGGTGCTGACAGTGAGTGAGCGTTGAGCGCACATGGCTAAATTACATATTTAAACAGCAGGGTGGTGGTTCTGCAGTCTGTAGGCTAAAAAAAAAAATCATTGTATGATGTTGCTTTTTTAAAAAATGTGTAGTATTTACTAGGTACGTTTACTTTCTGGAGTTTAAATGTTCAGTGTTTGTAGTTTAATCAGTTCAGTGTGTTTTAACTAAGTTTATGTTTTTTTAAATAACAGTATTATTGAGTTGAGCTGTGCCACCCTACTTAGACAGTGAAATCACTGTGCTGGTGCTAGAGCGTACACGACTGTGTTCTCTTTACTTGCAACAATTCATGTGTTTTTTTCACTATGACTAATTCGTTGGATAACTCCTTTCTGGAGTGATTGCATTAGCCTAGGCATGTGCACCGCTAATTATTAGACTAATAAAAGCAAAAGCACGGTATTATTAAAAATAAATAAATAAATAAATAAATAAATAAATCCCTAACTCCAGGGACTGGGAAGTGTCTGGAATTGGATTCCCTACTCCAGACCTATTGCGTGTGTTCATATCATACAGCGATGCCCATCAACAAGCTGTCTGGCAGCTGATTAACATGAACAGACGACTGCACTAAACACTAACATGTAAGCATTTTGCTAAAAGTCATTTTTGACTGCCTGATATAAATGTCACCTTTCTACTTTCATCAAATTAGCTTTTTGAAATATTCACTTCAAAACAATGTGCTTATTCTGGCTGGATTCGATACTGCACAAGACACACATAGCATTTTAAATGTCCAGCTCAAGTGTTAAATGATAACATTCGAGTTAAATAAATAAAAAAACACACATTCAATGTGTTATACAGTTCCGCATGCTATTTTTTTTAAATGTCTGTATTTGTAAATTTTTAATTGTTTCTATGCAAAATGCCCCGTCTGTTTTCTCTTTACACTTCTGCATTTCTTGGAAGAAATGCGCGACTTTTGTTGAGAATTGCTTTCTGATTTTTTAAAGTTTTAAATTAGAACCCTATCTGAGAGCTAAAAAATTACTGTGATGAGTGACCTGAATCTCCCTGCGAAATAAAACCCACGTTGATTTAAATGCACTGTGTGTGTAACACATGTCAAATAGGCTACGAAATAGTTTAAAAATTATTTTAATAAAACACAGCAGTTCCTAAATGGTTTAACTTGTATTGGCACATAACGTAAAATGTAATTTACTAAAGCATATTGTTCAACAAAGTCTTGTACATCTGACAGTTGTCAAGTTACAAAAAATGTATTGTAACGACCTTGAGAGGTGGTGGTAATCTCGGAGGACCCCCGTGATGGACAGGTGGCGACGGCACTCATTGGGCAGAGGGGAGAGGCTGCCAAGAGGTCTCCTCCAACTGGGTCTGAGAAGCAAGAGGGGACGGCCACCATATAAGAGCGGCGGGAATGACGCGAGGAGGGGCAGAGAGAGACGACAGCCGAACTGATACGAGTGAGGAAGGAGTAAGAGAGCAAGAGAACCACCCACTATTATGAGACGGGCCCCGACTACAGCTGTGCCATTAACCCCCCAGGAACCATGCTGAGGGAAGTGAGAGGAAAAGAGGGAGGGAATGGACAACCTGTTGGGACAAGGGACCCACTGACAGAGGGAAGGAGCCGGACTGGAGTCCGAGTGACGAACCAGAGGAGCTACAGCTGCGGGGCAGCGTGTGTGTGTGTGTGTCTTGACCCTTCCCCCCCCCATACTTCTGCCTACCCTGTGCTCTTCCACCCCTCTATCCTTTATTCTAAATAAATACAGGCTGACCTCACCCGTTCACCACAATCACTGCCTCTGTATGTCCATAAGGCCGGAACTCGAAAACGTTACAGTATATTTCTGTTCACTGATTTTCTTTTTCTCTCAGTATGATCTCTAGAACACGTCTCAGACAAAGCAACAAAGCACAAAAGTCTACAACAGTTTGCCGTTACCATTGGCGACTCGTGGCTTGAAAAACTGGTGGGGCACAGCCCCTCCCCCCCCACACCCAAAAAAAATAAAAAAACGTGCTCAAACCCGATGCCCGATTTTAACCATTTTTATGTAAACATTAAGCTAGCTTTCTAACATTACCAGATATTTCATTTTCATTTTTGTTGTAGAAAAACTCCAAACGTAGCTGTCTTTTTGCCATTTTAACAGGGCTCAAATTCACTCCGTTTTAGCACATATTTTCGCTGACTGAAAAAGTGAAAGTCTCACACGAGAACAAATATAACGGTGAAGGGTCTTAGACACTCTTTGTTATGTTATTATGTTTTGAAAGTTTGAAATAAACTGCGCATTTTTAAATAATAAACCCTGAAAACAGTGGCGTAGCCAGGATTTTTTTTCGGGAGAGGGTGGCAATGGTAACTTTTTTAAGGTGAATAGTTACAGTGGTGAAATTGGCAACCTGATTTCTTATTAGAGCATTGACGTTTTATTTATTTTTTAACAGAAGATCCAATAATCAAATACACTGTTGTGCAAAAAAAAAAAAAATCAGTTTAGAACACTTAAGATTAAAAACAAAAAAAGGAAATACAAAGCAAAGGACTTGAACTTTTAACATGCGCATCAGATTTCAGTTTCACATTATGATAATAAATAAAAATAACTATATATAATTTCATTCGTACTTGTGGTTGTTCATTTCACATTTGGTGTTCAAAGCAAAGCAAACCATTTTATTTAATTTCACAAATCCTGACTAATGTAATTACTGTTTGACTGACGCAGGACTGCCGATGGTACCTAATCTTCTGGAGGTTCGGGGGAGGAGGGACTTGTGCACACAGTTGCATTAATACATACATTGTTACTACATTGTATAACTACAGCGCCTTTAAAAACAAAAACATGTACAAACAGCTGATCCAACAAAAAACTTGGGTTGATTGACAGCAAATCCAACCACTCATTTTTTTTGGTATCACACTGCACTGACATTCGCTAGTTGAGCTGACGGACACGCTGTAGCCTAAACAAATAATCAGAACGAAAACAAGTAGGTAACCGAACTCAGGAATTGAAACAGTTTTGCCGGTTTTCTCTCAGCAGCGTCCAGAACTGTTTTCATTCTGATTTATTTCTTTAGTTATTCAATTAATAATAGGTTGTACATTTATCGCTCCATCTCCAAGACCTGGATGGACTTGGTTACCGTCCCTTGATGAAGCTGGCTGCACAATCCGTGAAAAATGATAATCTTATTAGTAGGCTGGCTGCTGGAGAGGTCAGCTGGCAATAAGATATGTCATGAGGCGAGTGCATTCTATGTAAATACATAGGCTACTCATTACATAGTAGATGTCCTCTACCACATCTATGTGTGTAGTAGCTAGGCTACATAGCATATACACTACCGGTCAAAAGTTTTAGAACACCTCCATTTTTCCAGTTTTTATTGAAATTTACGCAGTTTAATGTCTCAATGTACTCTGAAATTAAAGCATAGAACAAATAAACAATTGGAGATAAAAAAGAAATCATGGAATCGTTTTGTTTAACAAAATGTAATCTAAATTTTTGACTCATCAAAGTAGCCACCTTTTGCAGATATAACAGCCAAACACACTCGTGGCATTCTTTCTAAAATGGAAATCAAATATTGTTCAGAAAGTTCTTCCCAACACTGTTGCAGAAGTTCCCACAAATGTGTTGCACTTGTAGCTTGCTTTGCTTTCACCCTTCTGTCCAGTTCATCCCAAACAAGCTCGATGGGGTTTAAGTCTGGAGACTGTGCTGGCCATTCCATGATTTGAAGCCTACCGTCTTGTTCTTTTCTTCTAAGGTAGTTCTGACATAGCCTGGAGGTATGTTTTGGGTCATTATCTTGCTGTAGGATGAACCCCTGACCAACTAGGCGTATACCAGAGGGTATTGCATGGCGCTGCAAAATGCTGTGGTAGCAGTTTTGGTTCAGGGTGCCACTCACTCTGTGCAAGTCGCCGACTCTGGATCCAGCAAAAGAGCCCCAGACCATCACGCTTCCTCCTCCATGTTTGACAGTTGGTGTCACACACCGAGGAACCATCCTTTCGCCTACTCGACGGCGTACAAAAACCCTGCGTGATGAACCGAAGATTTCAAATTTTGATTCATCGGTCCTTAAGACCTTCTTCCAATCTTCAGTAGTCCACTGGCAGTGCTTCATGGCCCAGGCAAGCCTCTTTTTCTTATTTTGCCATCTTAGCAATGGCTTTCTTACTGCCACTCGACCTGTCAAACCTGCAGCTCGAAGTCTTCACTTCACAGTTGAAACTGACAATTGCTTACTTCGACCAGTGTTAAGCTGTGCTTGATGCTGTTGTCCTGTGAGCCGCCTATCACGCAAGCTGTTGACTCTCAGAAACTTGTCTTCTGATTCTGTTGTGGCTTTGGGTCTGCCAGACCTCTTCCTGTCAGAGTTTCCTCCAGTTTCCAAGTGCCTTTTGATGGTGTAGGAAACTGTACTCACTGACACCTTGGCTTTCTTTGCAATTTCTCTAAAGGAAAGACCTACACTTTTAAGGGTTATAATGGTCTGTCTGTCTTCCTTTGTTAATTGCCTTTTTCTCGCCATTATGAGAGCAATATACTACTTCCTGCAGTACAATACTGTCCAAATAATGCTTAAGAGGGTGTAGTAACACAGTCTGTTCCAACACTGCTTTTATACAGACAGAGGGTTTGTAAATAATCAACAAAAGTTGGGACACCTGTAGGAATTGTTAGCATCAACTTTCAAGGCTTAATTTACTTCCATTGCTGCAGAACAGCTGTAAGTTGTTAACCCATTACTTGTTCCCTGAAAAAGGCCTTTTTGTATAACTCTGAAATGTACATTATTTTTCAGTTTTTGGTAACCTAAACTTTTTTTTTAACCTCTGGAAGTTTACCACTTACCTTTGTACCATTTCAGGTTATTCACTGGACTTGAACTGCTTAAATTTCAATAAAAACTGGAAAAATGGGGGTGTTCTAAAAGTTTTGACCGGTAGTGTACAGTAATCGTAGCCTATATGTTTCATGCATCTGTGTTTGGGGTTGAGCAAGTACAGCTTGCTTATGTATTCTCATTGGTTGATAGCAACGCGGTAAATAAGAAGTTCGCTCCGTGAACGAAAAGAAAAATCAGCGCTGCCCGTGCTGCGTCCGCTCCGCGTCCGCTCCGCGTCCTGTGTGTACACACAGCCTGTGTGTACACACAGGTAGACTATAATGGGAAGCGAAAAATATAACAATATTGCAATTTCTTACACATGTTTCAGTGTGAACGATCCTTACACAGTGGCTAAGCCACTGCCTGGCAGAAATCTGGGGGGGCACGTGACCAGGCATGCCCCCCCTATGCGTCGCCACTGGCCATTACTATATATTACAGGTTTACTGCATAACTTTACTCCATGAAAAGTGTGATGTGAATGTACTGTTGCATATGGGAGTATGTTTGCATTCAGCAGCTGTGTGACGTGGTTAGTACGTGCCAGTAATTTAGGGAGTTGAGAGCTGCCACAGAGTTCATCAAACGTGTTGTTGTTACTAAATACAAGAGTTACTTACATTCTGGATTTGTGTCTTTTATTTAAAGAAGAACTGCACACATTGGAGGGATATATTAAAACGGATGTGTGTCTGGGCAGATAGGATTCCGAATCCGAACCCTGGATTCAGTGCATCCCTAGTTTAAATAATAATAACAAAAACAACAAAACCTTTAAATCAGTCAACATTTGAGTCAAATCTAACAATGGAAATAAACTTGCATGAGGAAACCAGCTACTTTGTGGAAGTAGCACTGCTCCTACCAGTTTACAACCAAGCTGTGTGGAGTCACATGCTGATCTTGTTGAGCTTTTCACAGCTCTGCTCTTTCCTGAAGATATCCCATTTTATTTTTGCAGTTTTGTCATATACAAAATATATAAGCTGTTATATACATCTTTTTTGGGCTATCATTTTTAAATATAATTCTTTCGAGGACTGGCTATTTGAAACTGTTTTTTTTTGGATACCACTGACATTGATTTCATTTGAAGTATTCTGTGCAGCTCATACTCGGACTGAATGTTTCTAGTGTTCAGCTAATGGGTTTAGGTTTTTAGCACAGTGGGTCTAGATGAAAGTAATTTTGATTTTTTTTTTAAACCACATTTTTCATGTTTGTTATATATGTATTCATGTTATTTTATAGCTGTGCAAAAGTCTTAGACACATTCAGGAGTTACAATATATATCGATGTTATGAACATCAGCAATTTACTCAAAGTCTCCACTAATGTTTTCCACTATTATTTCCACTATAACAACTTTGACTGTTATTAATACAGATTAGTTTGGGTGAGAAGAAACCAAGCTTGTCATTTAGCAATCTTTAATTCACATTGATCAGAATCTTCAAAAACTTGTGATCACAACGACTCAAAGTAAACTATACATGCACAGCTAATATGAAGTGTTGTAGTAGCTAATCCATCACATTTACCCAGTGATTCTCAACGGGAGGGAGGGTGCACGAATCAATCCAAGGGGGTGGGCGTGAGAAGCATCCAAAAAAAAAAAGTTTAAAGCAGGTTGATTCTATGGTAGTAGAATAATGGCCATTCATACAATTAAACGTATTTGCACCCGTGCACTGTTAATAAATGATTTACATTTTTTTTTGGGGGTGGGCTTGTTTTTTCTAATGTATGTTCAGTAAAGTTCTAAATTGTATATTGTTTACTTTTTTCTGGTGGTGTTTTTTTGTCTCTTTAATGTTGTTAACAAAACCAATAAACACTGTTACGTTAGTACCATGCAGTGATACATTCTACAAAACACATTCAAATATTAACTGAGCACTGGTAATATCTCCAAGAACAGCGTTACAATTTTTCTGAAGTTTAAAATGGTACAGGTCATAATTGGTGTTGATTATACAATAGAATTTTTACAGAATCCGTGCCTTTCAATATATCTAGGTAGGAAATGTTAGTCTTGAAGGGTTACTGCAACAAATACCATCCTGCTTTCTGGTGGATGGGGGTGGGGTGTGTTGTAATGGTTCATTTAAATCGGACACACGTTATAGCCGTTATAAAAAAAGTACTGTGAGCCGTTATAATGAAGCTAGCAGTCATTACAATATTTTGTTAGTGTGTGTATATTATTTTGTACCTTAACAGCTCCCGTAGCTAGAGAGAGGAGAGAGAATGCTGGGAGAAAAGGAGGAGGAGGCCGTTGTGCGGGAGACGTGGTAGAGTGCAGATCAATCCTGACTGCATCCCATTATTTTTATTATTTTCTAACTGTAATCGTATCACAGTTTCTATACTGTCTGCTGGCCAACTATGTTGTGTGTTTCCAATATTGCTGAGCCTGTATATTGGAGTCGCTGTTTAATAAAACCTGACCGAGACTGTAAGCAAGATCAAGTGCCTGGCCTGCTTCATTTGTCCAAGCTACAGATCCCCAGGAACCGAAGGTAACCCACGGCCTTACATATTTCTTGGTAGCAGCGGTGGTTGTAAAAAAAAAAAAAAAAAAAAACGAAAGCAGCGTGCACTTGTATTTTTTTTCCTATTGAGACTGGCATTTTTGTTTTCGGACATTTATATTAATTGCCTGGCAATATCATTGTTTTAACAACGGCAATATATATATATTTTTGTATGCTGCCAGCAACAATACTGGATGACGATCGTACATAAAGGCTTTATAGTGCAATACGCAATTGTATGTGCGTTACTATCAGCATTGATCAGCTGTGGATTACAGGAGCGAATTTATTTATTTTTGTTTGTTTTGTTTGTGAAGACGTTCAGCATGAGTGTATTGCATCAGCCAGCATTGAATACTGTAGATGAAACGGAACCACGTCAGCATTTCGAATTTTGCTTGGAACTACACTGCAGTACTGTTCATGAAACCATGAAACAAGCTTTCTGTTTAAACTTTTTTTTTTCTAACAATTTTGTTTTTCTCTCTCCCATCAACTGTAGTAACAGTAATGTGAACATTCTAGAAACTGCAACGGGTAGCCTGCACAAAACGAACGCTGTTGTTTATTTTTCAAACTAGAAAGTAAAAAAAATAAATAAATGGCAGAGGAAGAGGCACCCACTCCCGCAATACAGTTTAAGGCTATACTACCTCCACATTTTACTGGTGATGGAAGTGAAAGTTTCTCTCAATGGGTCTGTCGTTTCCAAGTGTGTTGTGAAAACATGACTGGTATAGGGAAAGAACAACTTGCTAAACTTTTACCATCTAGATTGGCCGGAGCTGCATTCAGTTACTGGGACAGTCTTTCAGATGCTGTGAAGAATAACTATGATGAGGTATGTTAGAAAGGCCAAGAGAGAGATAGAAATCAATATTGCTAAGGGGGCTAAAACCAATTCCAAAATGTTTTTCCAATATTATAACAGCAAGAGAACATTCAAAGAGGAGGTTAAATGTCTAATAGACACAAATGACAAAATCATAGACGAAGAAAAAAAAATAGCAAATATATTAAATGATTACTTTTCACAGGTTTTTACAAAGGAGGACACAGACAACATGCCCCACATGTCGAACTGTTCCTATCCAGTTTTTAATAGCTGTAGCATAACAGAGGCAGAAGTGTTAAAGGGACTAGGAGCTCTTAAAATAAACAAATCTCCTGGGCCGGATGAGATCCTCCCAATAGTACTCAAAGAAATGAAAGAAGTTATTTACAAACCGCTAACCAAGATCATGCAACAGTCTCTTGACACAGCGGTTGTACCGACAGACTGGAAAATAGCAAACGTAATACCGATCCACAAAAAGGGAGACAAAACCAAACCACGTAACTACAGACCAATAAGCCTGAATTCTATTATATGTAAACTTATGGAAACTATAATAAGATCCAAAATGGAAAATTACCTATATGGTAACAATATCCTGGGAGACAGCCAGCATGGTTTTAGGAAAGGGAGATCATGTCTAACTAACCTGCTTGATTTTTTTGAGGATGCAACATCGACAATGGATAATTGCAAAGCATAGGACATGGTTTATTTAGGTTTCCAGAAAGCTTTTGACAAAGTCCCGCATAAAAGATTAATTCTCAAACTGAACGCAGTAGGGATTCAAGGAAATGCATGCACATGGATTAGGGAGTGGTTAACAGGTAGAAAACAGAAAGTACTGATTAGAGGAGAAACCTCAAAATGGAGTGAGGTAACCAGTGGTGTACCACAGGGATCAGTATTAGGTCCTCTGCTATTCCTAATCTACATTAATGATTTAGATTCTGGTATAGTAAGCAAACTCGTTAAATTTGCAGACGACACAAAAATAGGAGGAGTGGCAAACACTGTTGCAGCAGCAAAGGTCATTCAAAATGATCTAGACAGCATTCAGAACTGGGCAGACACATGGCAAATGACATTTAATAGAGAAAAGTGTAAAGTATTGCATGCAGGCAATAAAAATGTGCATTATAAATATCATATGGGAGATAGTGAAATTGAAGAAGGGAACTATGAAAAAGACCTAGGAGTTTATGTTGACTCAGAAATGTCTTCATCTAGACAATGTGGGGAAGCTATAAAAAAGGCCAACAAGATATTGTGAGAAGTGTTGAATTTAAATCCATGGAAGTAATGTTAAAACTTTACAATGCATTAGTAAGACCTCACCTAGAATATTGTGTTCAGTTCTGGTCACCTCGTTACAAAAAGGATATTGCTGCTCTAGAAAGAGTGCAAAGAAGAGCAACCAGAATTATCCCGGGTTTAAAAGGCTTGTCATATGCAGACAGGCTAAAAGAATTGAATCTATTCAGTCTTGAACAAAGAGGACTATGCGGTGATCTGATTCAAACATTCAAAATCCTAAAAGGTATAGACAATGTCGACCCAGAGGACTTCTTTGACCTGAAAAAAGAAACAAGGACCAGGGGTCACAAATGGAGATTAGATAAAGGGGCATTCAGAAAAGAAAATATGAAGCACTTTTTTACACAGAGAATTGTGAGGGTCTGGAACCAACTCCCCAGTAATGTTGTTGAAGCTGACACCCTAGGATCCTTCAAGAAGCTGCTTGATGAGATTCTGGGATCAATAAGCTACTGTAACACATCAGGGAGGGGGTTAGTGTCCTCCCTGAAGAAAACATGTGCGTATGCACATTTTGTTAATTTGTTTATTGTTTAATTATCACCCGCACCTGAGCGGTATTGTAAATTAATGCCAGGCGCGGGGTATTTGAGACGTGCAGCTTGGCTGCACGGGGCTGCTGAGTAGAAGGAGACAGAAGACGTGCTCTGTTTCCGAGCAGTCCTGAGTAAGTGCTGTGTGTAGTTTTAGTGTTTTTATGACAGGTAAACGGCTTAGCCGTCCTGCGAGCTAGTCAGGGACCTGCATAAAACGTGTAGTAAGTGCTCCAAATTGGAGTTAGGTGTTTGTTTATGTTTTGTTTATTTTTGTGTGTTTATTAAAAATTAGCGCAACCGCGCTTGAAACTCCATTTCTTGTGTTGGGTCGTATTTTTAAAGGGGCAACGAACCCGAGTGAGTGCCGGGCCGTTACATATGGTGGCAGAGTGTGTGGGCGCCCCTACGACCCTAGAAATGGAAAGCATTGAAGAATTAATTGCAATGCTCAACCGCAATACTGCTGCTCAAATAGAGCAGACTGAGAGATGGGAGAGAGAGTTTGGGTGGCCCCCGTTAGAAGTAAAAGAACGGGAGCCGACAGAATTGGAGCTGCTGCTCCAAAAGTGGGAGCAGGCAGAAGAGGCGGTGCCGGCGAGAGAAACCGCGGAATCGCCTGCACCAGAGGAGCTGCGGCAGGGAGAACAGGAGGAAGAGACCATCCCTGAGCCAGAGGAGGTGAGCACCGCACCTCCACCACAGCTCCAGCCCACAACACCGGAAGAGGATCCGGCGCTGGTCAGTGCGGTCCCTTGCCCCTTGCTCCTGGACACCCTGCCGGTCTTCCTAGACCTCCCTGTGCTTGGCCTGGAGCCCAGGAGTCTGCACCATCGGCCACAGTTCTGCCCCTGGTTCCCTACTCCGCTCTCCCCAAGCACCCAGACGTCGCTGAGCTGCTGCCAGACGTCGCTAGTGCTCCCCCTGTTCGCCGCTAAGCTCCCCCTGGGTGATCGGACATCGCTGCGCCGGTCCCCAGGTGAAGACCTCTGCCCGCTGCTGCAGCCGCCTGTTCCCCGGCCGTCGCTTCGGTCGCCCCTGTCAGCCCGATGGGGTCCCATGTCGCCGGTTCAAGGTCCCTTCCTGGACGCGCCGGAGGAACCGACCCACCCTCAAGCTCGCCCGTGCAAGAGGGCGAAAATTGACATTTGTGGACTCGAGGGTGGGTGGTTGTGTTTTAGGGGAGGGGGTGGCCTTGGAATGGCCGATCAGTGTTGCACACTTGAGGGGAAGGATGTGTAACACATCAGGGAGGGGGTTAGTGTCCTCCCTGAAGAAAACATGTGCGTATGCACATTTTGTTAATTTGTTTATTGTTTAATTATCACCCGCACCTGAGCGGTATTGTAAATTAATGCCAGGCGCGGGGTATTTGAGACGTGCAGCTTGGCTGCACGGGGCTGCTGAGTAGAAGGAGACAGAAGACGTGCTCTGTTTCCGAGCAGTCCTGAGTAAGTGCTGTGTGTAGTTTTAGTGTTTTTATGACAGGTAAACGGCTTAGCCGTCCTGCGAGCTAGTCAGGGACCTGCATAAAACGTGTAGTAAGTGCTCCAAATTGGAGTTAGGTGTTTGTTTATGTTTTGTTTATTTTTGTGTGTTTATTAAAAATTAGCGCAACCGCGCTTGAAACTCCATTTCTTGTGTTGGGTCGTATTTTTAAAGGGGCAACGAACCCGAGTGAGTGCCGGGCCGTTACAGCTACTAACAACCAAACGAGCAAGATGGGCTGAATGGCCTCCTCTCGTTTGTAAACTTTCTTATGTTCTTATGTAAGACTATGCGGTCTGTTTTTGGACAAAAACAGGTTCTTAGAACTTTTCAGACATACTTAAATGCCAGACCTCGCAAACCCAATGAGCAACTTGACGTTTACACTGCTGAATTAAGACGCCTAGTACAACAGGCTTTCCCTGAATATAGAGAAGTAGCTACAGCAGGGGAAACTTTCAGACGTTTTATTGCTGGACTTGACCCTGTGTTGCGAGTTAAAATATATGAATTTGGATCTACCACGCTAGAAGAAGCACTTAAAATAGCATGTCAGTGTGAGAGGGCACATACAATATTACAAGTTACTCCTCCAACTTGCTTCAGCTTAAGTAATACAGCAGCAAGCCACAGCCCTGTAGTACCAGTAATGACAGCATCCTCTACTGTTCACAGCCTATCCTATGCTACAGCCACTCAACTTGATAAACTTACATTTAAAGTAGAGCAATTACAGTCTGAGGTAACTTCACTAAGACATTCCTACTCGGATCACAACAAGAAGCACACTCACAGTAAAGCAAGCTATGCATACTCACCTGACCCAAATAGCAGTTCTGTCTCACACAGGAGAACACCATCTTTTGAGAGGGACCGGAACGATGACCCCAGCTGTTACTACAGTGACCATCAACACCCATCTACATGTGGCACATTCCATGATGCACAAGAGGAGAAATTTTACACCCAAGGTCGAATTCCAACAAGCAGTGACCGTGACTACTACCACATGTCCACTCGAAGTCCAAGCCCACGTGAGTTCGGGAAACTGGCATTAGCTGGAGATGGGGGCCAGTTTCCAGCTACCATGACTGAGGCCCAACCTCAACACTCTGACTAACTTCAGCTGTCACCACTAGCAAACGTGAGTAAGTCTTGCACGCCATATGTAAGAGGCATTATTGAAGATCAGGAAGTGAGTATTTTTCTGGACACAGGAGCTGGTTTATCACTTATTAGTGAAAACTTAAGACAGTGCATAACAGCTCTTAAACACCGCCCATTACAGAAAAGTTACCAGTTAGCTCAAACCCTTTCAGGAGAACCACTAGATATTCTGGGACTACTAACTGTAACTTTAAGACTTGGCAGCGTTTAGTAGAGTTAGTGTTAAGTGGCCTTCATTGGTCCAAAACATTAGTCTACCTGGATGACATTATTGTCTTTAATAAGACATTTGAAAACCACCTCAAAAGCCTTCAAGAAGTGTTCTGCATACTCCGTCAGGCTGGTTTGAAGCTCCATCCTAAGAAATGTCAGCTGTTTCAAACATCCGTGCTGTTACTCAGACATGTTGTTTCTCAGGAGAGCGGTCATCCAGACCCTGCAGTTACAGCCAAAGTACTTCAATGGCCTCGACCAACTACTGCCACAGAGGTAAGAGCTTTTATTGGTCTGTGTTCGTACTAAAGACGTTTTATTCACAGCTTTGCTCAAAAAAGCTGTTCCACTTCATAAATTGACTCAGAGGCACATCCCATTTATATGGAATGAGCAATGTGAAGAAGCCTTCAACTTCTTTCAACAGGCACTGTCAGAACCACCCATACTTACCTACCCAGACTTCAAGAATCCATTTATACTATACACAGATGCATCACACGATGCTGTTGGCTCAGTGCTAGCTCAAGAACAGCAAGGTGTTGAAAAAGTTGTCGCCTATGCGAGTCACGTGTTAACAAACGCAGAACGCAAGTGATCCACCTTTGACAGAGAATGGTGGGCTATAGTGTGGTCAGTACGACGCTTTTGCCATTATTTATCTGGACTTCCTTTCACCATTGTGACTGACCATCGTCCATCAGTTGGTTTACAGAAGCTACCAATTGAGCATGACTCGACAGGAAGATGAGCACGATGGGCTCTGGAGTTAGACGTATATAACTGGGTCATCAAGCACCGAACAGGAAAAAGTCATACCAACGCAGATTCTCTCTCTCATCGTCCAAGAGATTTCAAGGAAGCACCTACAAAGATGGGCATGATGGCACATGCAACTACAACTCTGCTGACTCCAGAAGCAACTTCAACAGACACTGCGGAAGTGCTGCTTGTTCAAAACTTAGTTGACCTGTCTCAGACACTGGCTGTTGATCTGTTGGGCCATCAAAAGGAAGCTGTAATACTCTCCCAGATTCGAGAATGGTTAACCCAAGGAAGAAGACCGCCTCTCTGGACTAACTGAAAATGTGCACCACAACTCAAAGTGTTATGGAGACAGTTTTCTAAGCTTTGCTTACAGTCTGAGGTATTGTGCAGACGCTATCGCAACAGACCCAGCCAAGGTTTCATCTACCAAATCCTTGTTCCTGAACTGTTAATACCTCAAGTTCTGCAATATCTACATGTACACCAAACAGTTGGCCATTTAGGTTTTAAAAAGACACTAGCTCGAGCACCGGACCATTTTTACTGGTCATTTATGGCAAGAGATATTGAACATTATTGCCAGCAATGTGTAGCATGCCAATCCAGAGCCATGCCAGTACCAAACAATCGAGCTCTGCTTCAAACTGTTCAAGCCTGCCGACCTTTTCAAAAGTTGCTGCTGACATCACTGAACTGCCAATAACTCTGGTTATCAGTACATCCTAGTCATTCAAGACTACTTCACCAAATATGTAAATCTTTACCCAATGACAGATCAGCATGGAGTCACTGTGGCAAAGTGCATATTTGAGCAATATGTGTGAGACCATGGAGTTCCACAATACCTTCATACTGATCAAGGACGACAGTTTGAAACCGACCTGATTAGAGAACTGTGTTCCCTCCTGGGCATCAATAAGACGAGAACTTTGCCATATCACCCTCAAGGTGATGGATTAATCGAGCGTTTTAATCGCAGCTTAAAAGACCAACTAGCTAAGTGTTTGTATGACAAGCAGGAGTCATGGGACAGCCACCTGAACGAAATACAATTAGCCTACAACACTAGTGTGCATACCAGCACTGGTTACATACCTTTCTTTCTGGTATAGGGACGTGAAGCTCATTTACCTGTGAATTTGTTATTCTCCTGCCCAGAAGCTCCATCTACAGCTTCGCCTGGGACACCTGCAAAGTATGTGACCTCTGTTTGCCGTAAATTACAAACAGCATACCAGACATCACAAGAACACCATGAACAAGCTCATCTGCGACAGAAAGCACAGTACGACAAGAAAATCAAATACTTACCTTATCAAAAGGGAGACCTTGTCTGGCTGAGTGACCCAGCCCACTCGAGAAGTAAATTGGCACCACATTGGAAAGGTCCTTTTGTTGTTGTACAGCCTCTACAACCACAGGATCAAGAGGATGTCCTGTACCGCATCAGGGACAGACGCTTTCCTGATGGACCAACTCAAGTTGTGCACCATAATCGTCTGAAGGCCTATGTGACTCCCACCTTTCCACATCACGATGTAGCCAGCCCAGCGACAAATGCACCCCCACAGGATCCTGTGCCTGTTCAGCCGCAGGGACCTGCCTGCAGCTACCAACCCTTGTCCCCATACCTCGATTCTCCCTATTTTTGTTTTTCAGTCAAGAGAGGCCGGAGTACCATTCCACCCAGGGCAGCCACTCACCAACAAGTTGCTGTGCCACCTGTACTACCTGTTTCACCGCCTGTTGCCACTGATTCTGCTCGCAACCTGGTTGGTGATGTTTCGCCTTCATCCACTACAGAGTCATCTCACCTAGATGGTTCAAACACTGATATAACTATGGACACTGACACAGCCCGTTCCACCCAGACCATGCGTCGCAGAACTGTTCATTTGCCTGCTCGTTTCAAGGACTTTGTTCTTAAGTAATGCAATGTTTAAGTTCTGTTAATATATGCATATTTCCTTCTTATTTTTCTAATAATAATACTGAAACGTGGACGTTTCTTACCCACGGTGTGAGTAATGTGAGTCGTTATAATGAAGCTAGCAATAATTACAATATTTTGTTAGTGTGCGTATATTATTTTGTACCTTAACAGCTCCCGTAGCTAGAGAGAGGAGAGAGAATGCTGGGAGAAAAGGAGGAGGAGGCCGTTGTGCGGGAGACGTGGTAGAGTGCAGATCAATCCTGACTGCATCCCATTATTTTTATTATTTTCTAACTGTAATCGTATCACAGTTTCTATACTGTCTGCTGGCCAACTATGTTTTGTGTTTCTACTATTGCTGAGCCTGTATATTGGAGTCGCTGTTTAATAAAACCTGACCGAGACTGTAAGCAAAATCAAGCGCCTGGCCTGCTTCATTTGTCTATGCTACGGATCCCGAGGAACCGAAGGTAACCCACGGCCTTACAGTACTATAGTATTACTATAAAAAATATACTATAGTTGTAAAGTAAAATGAGAATGCTATAGTAATAAAATAATACTGTACTAAAATTACTATTACTGGGATACAATTCAATTACTATTGTACTGTGCAATACACAGCACAGTATTGCTTGCCATAATGGTTTATTACAAATAAAAGAAAACAAAAACTCTCAAAAAGGAGATTTTTTTTAAACATTATGTTCAGAACTTTGTTTATTAATTTGTTGCAAGCAGTTTATCTTCATTACTCAGTTTTGTCCTGATAGCTGCATTTACTTCCTTTGCCTTGCATGCAAAAAAACCATAAAAGTATAACTTACAACAATTATTACTGTGCTCAGCTGTCTTTTAAAGAAAATAAATTCTTGCCAATACATTTGTTTTCTAAACAAGGATTCACATTCTAATAGGGTGACTAAATGTGGCTAACACGTGTTAATCCACCTCCCTGAGTTACCTAAATGCTTTCATGCATCATTTTGAAACATTAATTATTTTATTTTATTTTATTTTATTTTGTTGGAATTAAGGGGCCAAGTGTTTTGATGTTAAACTTCTATCTGAAATAACACCTACACCTACACGTTCCTTACAGCAAATAACATTTTGGAAAGCATCTGAGTGGAGAACATTTTGACTTTTTATTCAATACCCTTGCTTTCACAGTTTCTACACAAACATTGTGTCTTTGGTTCCTCCTTGTTTATGCCATTCATTTGTTATTGGCAGATAAAATGACAGACAGTATAGTTGTGTCAGTAAAGCATGCTCTTAAATGTGTTAAAATGTGTGACTTAGAAAAGGTGTCTTTCAATATACACCTGCTTTTGCACCTGTCAGATAGCTGCAGAGATTGGGGTCCAGCATGGTGTGTGTCTGCATTTCATTATGAAGGTTACAACAGAGTACTTCTTCGTTTACTTAGTATGCCCTCATCAGATTTGCAGTGCATATCTTATTATTAATAGTCTACCTCTGAAAGCTGAAACATGTATGTATAAGGCCTCTTTGAATATTCTAAGAGCATTCAATAGGATTGTGACGGGGAACTGCCCTGTCTTTATGAACGTGGTTGGGACTGGCAGGGAGGGGGTTAAAATTCCTCCCTGCCAGGAAAACATGTGAGAATGTGGCTGGAGCTAATCCAGCCACAGGGGATAAAAGCCAGAGGAGCGGTCCTGGCTGGGAGAGAGAGTTCTGGAAGGAGAAGAAGAGTGGTTTTGTTGTGCTGTGTTATTGAAACCAGTGAAGGCACCGCCCAGCCTGGAAGCTTTATTTTGTAAGTTTTGTTTTCTGTTGATTGTTTTGTGTTTTTGAAACCTTTTTGTTTGGCCCTTGTGCCTATTTATTTTGTATTTTTGTTTATTAAAAAGCTTTATTTTGAACTTTAAAACTGTCTCTGAGTCTCAAACCTTGGTCATTCTTGTCACAGGGATACTTCCGGATTTTAAATTGGATCCAACTATCACAGGTCATAAAATCATGCCCCTGGGAAGTGGTTTTAACAATGGTATGTCTGTCATCCATCGACTAGCTGTAGAACATGCTTCCAATACAATCTTAATAAATAAAATGTGTGAATATTTTGCCCTTTTTGTTGTTAATCACACTTTGTATCATTCTGTGAACTACACTAGAGCCACTGAGAGAATCAACCATGCAGGTCAGTTAGAGAATGGGAGATTTGTTGACATAATGTCCTTGGTCAAGATAAAACTTGACTGTAAATGCAATCCCAGCAGCAATGGTGCAGGTGTTTCTTCATACATGTAAACATTCTGACCAGTAAGTGTGCTGCTGTTGGTGATCGTGAACTTGCTATAGGGTGTGAAGGATTTTTATATGAGGTAGAAGAAAGTGCAGAAGTGTTTGCAGGTAACCCAGAAACATTTAATAAGAAGTGCATTAAAGTACAGGTAGTACTTAAAGTACTACTACAAAATGCTATGACATACAGTATTAATACGAAGTACTAAAATATACTATCGTAATACTATGTTATTATTATTATTATTTGTTATTATTATTTATTTAGCAGACGCCTTTATCCAAGGCGACTTAGAGACTAGGGTGTGTGGTGGAATTTTCTGCATACAACCGAGCAGGCACCGGTCCCGTACCGAGAGAACGATTGAGACAGAGACAAGTCGGAGCAACTCACATTTTATTAGTCTGCAGACTGGAGCATTCAACAAAGTAACACAGACTCTGCAAGCAACCGCAAAGAAAGCTCAAAATACACTAAGTCAAACAGTTCCTTATATAATCAGTTTTTGCACAGAGTTCATGACTTGTGGTAATTCTTATCTCCCTTAGTCAGCTCAAACCAACCTTGTGGTATTCTTGATACTGTTGTCTACCGACTTTTCTGATTGGTTGATTTTTCTAGTTGCTAGGGAGAGAGTGTCTGTCAGGTCTCACAAAGTTGATTCCCCTAATACAAGAATATTAGCTAAGTGACTGGGGAGAAAAGAGGAATTATCGCTGTCTCAAAATATTATCATTTGAGACAGTGTCCTATTCTCATGTCGCTGACTCATGCACTTCTCTGAAAACAGGGCTGCTGACCCTTGGCCACATTCCAGTGTGTTAGTTCAACATTGTAAATCTAATACTATGTTAACATCAAACTTCATATAATATCATAATTCAGGTTATACAAATCACAGAGATCACCCAAACACATTAGATTAGAACTCTTCGTGCGATTATTCTATCATTCTTCTATCACAGGTGTGTGAACTATGCATCAGCTGCAGAGTCACTTACAATTACGTCTCACCTGAAAGACAGAGTACAAGGAGGTTAAGTGACTTGCTCAGGGTCACACAATGAGTCAGTGGTTGAGGTGGGATTTGAACCAGGGATCTCCTGGTTACAAGCCATTTTCTTTAACCACTGGACCACACAGCCTCCTATAATATTATGTCCTATAAATTACTATATTATTACTATAATGTACTACAATATACTACTATGATGTACTATAGTATACTATAAAGTAATAGTATTACTATAAAGTACTACAGTACAAATATGATGGACTACAGTAGTATGATAAAGTACTATAGTATACTATAGTACTTTTTGGTAAGGGAGCAAAGGAGCATCCACCAGAGAAAGTAAACAAAAACAAACAATATATTATTATTATTTATTTCTTAGCTGACACCCTTATCCAGGGCAACTTACAATTGTTACATAAGATATCACATTATTTTTACATACAATTACCCACTTATACAGTTGGGTTTTTACTGGAGCAATCTAGGTAAAGTACCTTGCTCAAGGGTATAGCAGCAGTGTTCCCCACCTGGGATTGAACCCACGACCCTCCAGTCAAGAGCCCAGAGCCCTAACCACTACTCCACACTGCTGCCCCAGTGGTACAAAATGTATTTAGATAAAAACAAACATACATTAAAAGCAATTACATGAAATACCAGCGCAGGCATTTGAAACAAGGCATATCATGTATCATTACCACGTTAAATACCCCATTCAAATGGACGCTAAAGTACAATAGAATTTTAACATTACACATATTATTTTCAAATTAGCGCTAAAATACAATAACATTTTAACAATACACATGTTATTTTTGAATTAGTGTGACAATGAATGCATTTCTGTTGGTTATTAATGAAAACGTTAGGTTACTTGCCGTAACCCTGGTTCCCTGAAAGAGAAGAGGATGTATGGGATATGTCTGCCCATTGGGTAGGTATTGCTGAGCTCTCTATACCAGAGCTGCCCATGGGCCCCTTCCTGGGATGATGCACTCGGTCCCGCCCACTGAGGGGACACAACTGTCATCCAGAGGAAGCCATTTCTCTTTTTCCATCGAACCCGTGAGGGCGACCAATGCGACCTTGCGGTTGGTGGTCATCTTCGAATTGAAAGGGAACGTTAGGTTACTTACCGTATAACATTATGTATGGGATAATGTATACCAGAGCTGTCGCGAGGGAGAAGGAACGACAGCATATAAGGGACAAGCACTGTCTAAGCCAGAGGTTAGTGGTGTGAACTTACACCATTAAGGACCCTTGTGCTTAAAGAAGGCAGGCAGGGTCTACCACATTAAGACAGTAGAACCTGGAGAAAGTATGTGGCGTAGCCCAGCTAGCCGCAGAACAAATATCAGACAGCGAGACATCTCTGAAGAGGGCCCAAGATGTAGCCAACCCTCTAGTGGAGTGTGAGGCTACCCTACCAGGTGGGAGCAAGCCAGGACCATCATACGCAGTCAAGACTGTATCCACAATCTAGTGTGACAGACTCTGCTTAGAGAGGGGCTGTCCTAGGGTCTGTGTCCCATGACAGAGTTGGTCAAATTGACGCAGTGCCCTTGTCCTATGCATGTAGCATCTCAATGCCTGCACTGGGCAGAAATTCAATCTCTCATCCTCCATTGAAGCAAACAGAGGTGGATGGAATGAGTCCAGTTCCACAGACTGATTAACGTGGAAGGCTGTGATCACCTTGGGGAGGAAAGCTGGGTTGGTGCGCAGAGACATCCTGCTGCCATCCTCCCAAATACGCATGCAGTAGTTGTGCACAGACAGCACCTGCAGCTCACTGACCCGCTTAGCGGAGGTGATAGCCACGAGGAAGGCTGTCTTCATAGACAGGTACTTCAGCTCTATGGAGTGTATGGGCTCAAACTGGGGATAACAGTCCTCCTGGGAGGGCATAATCGCCGAGCTCCTTTAAAAAACCGGGTAGCCAAAAAATGCATGCCCGGAGACACTGAATCTATGGGGGTATGGCAAGCAGAGATAGCCACTAAATACACCTTCAAAGTCGAAGGTGACTTACCAGCATCAAGCAGTTCTTGCAGAAACTGTAAGATGACTGGCATAGGGCAAGATATTGGGTCATGGCTTCTAGCCAGACACCAAGCCTGGAAATACCTCCACTTATAGGTGTACAAGGACCTAGTGGAGTCAGCCCTAGCGCTCTGCAACATACCCACAACCACATCTGATGGCCCTAGGCCTAACCAGCGGTCCCTTTCAGGGGCCAGATCCATAACTGGAACCTGCCCGGTTCCGGGTGCCAAAGAGAATCTTTTGTCTGACTGAGGAGATCAATTTGCAGTGGAATCTCCCAAGGCTGGCCGTGCAACAGCTGGCACTTGGTCGAAAACCAGATTCTCCTGGGCCACTGGGGGCCACTAGGAGAACTGATGCTTTCTCTAACCAGACCTTTTCGAGAAAGGCCGGGAGCAGCGGTATAGGCAGGAAAGCGTACAAAAAAACGCTTTGGGCCATTCGTGCACTAGTGGACCACCTAAGCGGTGGAGGGAGTACCATAGGGGGCAATGCGTTGTCTCTGCCGAGACGAAGAGATCGACCTGCGCCTTCCCGAACCATTCCCAAATGCGCTCCACTATCTGAGGGTGGAGTCACCACTCTGACGGATGCAGACCTTTCCTGGAGAGGAGGTCCGCTGCCGCACCGGGAATGTGCGTCGCCCATAGGGACAGCAAGTTCCTTTGAGCCCATGTCAATAGCATGAAGGCCATGCGATGCAACCCCGGGGACAGTAGGCCACCCTGGTGGTTGACATATGCCATCACTGTTATGTTGTCAACACATGTGTACCACTCGGCATACCGCTTGCAACTCCAGCATGTTTATGTGCAGGGATGTCCAGCGGTCCAGCCAAGATCCGCATACTCCTCTGCCTTCCCAGACCGCCCCCCAACCCAAGTTGGAGGCATCTGTCGTCACCACTTGGCAGTTCAACACCACTCCAATTCGCACACCTTCGCGCAGTTGAGAGGTCGTCGTCGTTGTCCTCCACCAGCGTAGGGCTGCCTAGCACGAGTGAGACACAGTCAGTCGACGGTGTCTGTCGCATTTGCTGTTGAGGTGGAATGCATTGAGCCATGCTTGTAGCGGGTGCATGCAAAGCAGACCCAGCTGAATAGCCGATATGGTTGCGGCCATCAGACCCAATAGTTTCTGGCACAATAAAAGGATGACCTGCGATCCCAGTTGAAACAGGGAGAGGCAACCCTGGATAGCTGCAGCTCTGTTGTCTGACACGCATCGTACTGGAGTCCAGCCGGAGCCCCAAGTACGTTGTGCACTGCACTGGTGTAAGCCGACTCTTTGCATCGTTGATGGTGAGGCCCCGCCGTGTGCCCCTCTCGCGACTGGGAACAGATCAACCAGTCATCAATATAGTTTATTACTCTGATCCCCTGCAGCCGCAAGGCAGCCAGGATAGCGTCCACGCACTTTGAAAATGTATGTGGAGCTAGGGAGAGGCCGAATGGCAGCACAGCAAACTCGTAAACGCTTCCTTGAAAAGAGAAACGGAGATACTTCCTGTGCTCTTGATGAATGGAAACGTGAAAATATGCATCCCGTAAGTCCATGGTGGTGAACCAGTCGCCCGGCCGGACGGACTGAAGAATGTGACGGTGCGTCAGCATTTGGAACCTCCTTTCTTTTAAGAACCCGTTGAGGAGCCTCAGGTCTAAGAGGGGGCGAAAGCCACCATCTTTTTTAGGTACCAGAAAATACCTCAGGTAGTACCCCTCTCCATGCGAGGTGGGGTCTACAAGATGAATGGTTCGCTTGCACAGTCACTTCCTTCTGAAGTACTGAGGCCTGGAAAGGGTCTGTCACGAAAGTATTTGTGAAACCTTGAAAGGGTGGAGGTCCCAAGCGGTACTGAAGTGTTTTGCACGGTGGCGAGCACCCAGAAGTCTGAGGTGCAAGTGCGCCAGTACTGCAGCTGGTGCCAAAAAGGGGGTCTGAGCCAGTCAGCCTTCAGGGGCCCTGCTCAGGATGCTAAGGCTGAGGCGGGGCAGTTTGGGGTGACTGTTTAGGGCGCTGACCCTGAAAACGCCTCCTGTGTCGCTGGTGTGTGGATTGGCCATGTTCTGTGTTCCCTCTGCCTGCCGGTTGAGCCCTGTTGTTTGTTGCTGGTGTGCCCTGTAGGCGATGCCTTAGGTCACCCAGCGGAGCCGTGGGGACTGGAACTGTCCCCAGCGGTTCAACCTGCCCCACGCGGAAGCGCGGGGAGGGAGCAACGCGGCCACCTGCCTCTGTAAGATCTCCTCCATGGCTGGCCCAAAGGTATGTCCTGGGGATATAGGTGTGTCAAGCAGCACGGCCTTATCAACATCAGGAACTCTGGCTTGTGACAGTCACAGCTGTCTACGAGCCACGATCAAGCTAGCCAGGCTCCAGCCAAGAGCTTTCCCTTGGAGATCGGAAATCTGCAGCAGTGTGCTGGACAGAAGACGTAACTCCGTGGCCACCATCTCAGGAAGAGGGCCCTTGCACAGTACACCGTCCATATAAGCAGTGAGCACACTCGCCGTGTTAGACAGGCGAGTTGCATGCGCCTCTGCTGCATACGCCCGCTTGAGATGCGTTTCCGTCACCTTGCATTGAGGGTTCGGTCACGCCGGGTCTCTAGCCAACCCACCCACCAGCAGGGCCTTAACCAGGGCCGCGATGGTGGAGTCTACCGGGGGGAACTCCGCTAGGCCAAGCTTTTCCGCACTTTCTAGAGAGGCAAGCGGTGCGGCCTGCTTTAGCACGCTAGAACCTGAGGCCGGACAATCCCAGGAGAAGCATACCTCCTCCATGAAATCTGGGAAGGCCGGGAACTTCTGAGGGCGAGGAGCCATCGCCTGCATCAGGAACACGGACCGGGGTGGTTCTGCCACTGGCGTCCAAGCCCTCTCCAAACGAGCTTCTTTCACCTGGAGCTGAAAAGCCTCACAGATGCTGCAGGCCATGTCCCTCTCGAGGGCCAAAGTGGCATGTTGGATGCCCAAGCACGACGCACGCAGGGTATGTTTATTCTCTTGCAGTATATTGGCATTGCAGGCCGTGCAGGGGTGGAACCCCGACTTGCCTGATATGGGCCTGGTGTTGTGCATGGGCTGTGCTCTAAACACCGCTTGCACTGCGCTCAAGTACTGGTTAAAGTATGAACGCCATGCGCTCACTCACTAGCGCTGTAGCAGAGGGTACCGAACACCATGCGCACTGTGCACCTTGTGCACCGTGCATATCGAGCACCGTGCGTATCAAGCACCGTGTGCACTGAGTACCATGAGCACCTCGTGCACTGTGTACCGTGCAGCACCGTGTGCCTGTGCACTAGTGTAGCAAGCACCTTGTGTACCGTGCACCGTGCGAGCTGAGCCCCATGCGCACCGAGTACCGTGAAGCACCGTGAGCTGCTGCACTAGGTCTGTGGCAGTGGCCAAGCACCGCATGCACCTATTACTGAGAGCACTATGTGCACCGTGTACCGTGCAGCGCTGTGACTGTGCACTGACGCTGTGGCACTGGGCACTGTGCGTCGTATGCACGGAACACTTGTGCACCGAGATACCTAAGTATCTAGGGCTATGCGTGTGCCGCGGTACCGAAGCGAGGAGGCCACTGAAAGACAGAAAGGCAAAAGGCTCGGTCTTTTCAAAGTCGTTGATTCTGGGAAAGCGGCGAGCCAGTTTTCAGCACAAATGCAAGGGAAATACAATCGACTCGATTTGACTCGAGAAGCTCTTTTCTATCAACATGCTCAGCTCAACACAGAGTTCTTACCATACCATCTTGAGAAGGAAAAAGAGAAATGGCTTCCTTTGGATGACAGTTTTATCCCCTTGGTGGGCGGGGCCGAGTGCATCATTGGCAGCTCTGGTGGGCGGGGCCTATTGGCAGCTCTGGTATAGAGAGCTCAGCGATATCTACCCAATGGGCAGGCATATCCCATACGTAATGTCATTGGTGGTCGTCTTCGAATTGAAAGGGAACACAGTTTTAAGCTATACTTCCTTGTTTATACAACTGCCATATTGCCCACTACATACGCCCACTACCTACTACATACCAAACTTCAACTTCCACTATGAGACAGCCTCTATGAGACAGCCGCTATGAGACTGCTGCTATGAGACAGCCTCTATGAGACAGCCTCTATGAGACAGCCTCTATGAGACAGCCGCTATGAGACTGCTGCTATGAGACAGCCTCTATGAGACAGCCGCTATGAGACAGCCGCTATGAGACAGCCGCTATGAGACAGCCTCTATGAGACAGCCGCTATGAGACTGCTGCTATGAGACAGCCTCTATGAGACAGCCGCTATGAGACAGCCTCTATGAGACAGCCGCTATGAGACTGCTGCTATGAGACAGCCTCTATGAGACAGCCGCTATGAGACACGTCTATGAGACAGCCTCTATGAGACTGCTGCTATGAGACAGCCTCTATGAGACAGCCGCTATGAGACTGCCGCTATGAGACAGCCTCTATGAGACTGCCGCTATGAGACAGCCTCTACGAGACTGCCACTATGAGACAGCCTCTATGAGACAGCCTCTATGAGACAGCCGCTATGAGAGCCTCTATGAGACAGCCGCTATGAGACAGCCTCTATGAGACTGCTGCTATGAGACAGCCTCTATGAGACAGCCACTATAAGACAGCCTCTATGAGACAGCTGCTATGACAGCCTCCATGAGACTGCCTCCATGAGACAGCCTCTATGAGACAGCCTCTATGAGACTGCCGCTATGAGACAGCAGCTCAAGGCCGCAGTCACACCCTATTCCTATTGCAATGGGTTGGCTAAATTGGTCAGATTCTGCACAGAATAATCTCCGTGAACGCACCCAATATACTAGGATACAGCAGACGTAGTAACGCTGCGTTTTAGAATAAAGCAATCCAAGCAATGGAAGCTCAAATTGAAATAACGTTCATTGCTATTTGCATTGTGGCACTACATACGATTTTTCTTTTAGCTTTGTTTGTGTGTTCTCGTTTAAAAACGAAGGTTTCAAAAGAAATTAATACATCTAAAGAAATGCCTTAAAGAGTAAGTTGCAGGGTTGTTAAAAAAGATAGCGTTGCATGTCCCCACGTGTTGCTACAACAGTTTAAAGAAGGTATCTGTGATTTCTTTTCATTAACATCCTGACATGTTTTTACACTTTCACCTTTAAAGTCGTTTCAAAGCACTTTTCAAAATGTCCGTTATATTTTTTGGAAGCCTGCTACTTTCTCTTTAATAACCAATGCAGCTACTGGCATATAGGAGAAAATGCATTTTTTACATGTATTTATTTATTTATTTTTGGATAACGTCACTGTGTGTTATATAGCAAGTTCCACATGTTTCATCATGGCCGTAAACAAAGAGCTTAAACTCCTCTATGTGATGACTACATCGAATATGATTAGTGTTCCGCGTTATATTTATAGAATTACAGGATTTCTTTAAACTGGACGTCTGTTTTTTTTTACTGATTTATACTCGATTTTGGTCTATTACTCAATATTATCCCGGTACTATTTTCTAGAAAATACACAATCATTTGATTAAAATGCTGTTTTATTTTGACTCAGACATTGTAATAAGCAGCCCTACACTGTATCCTAGGATACAGCAGATGTTTAGGATCGAATACGTTCAACTTCAAAAATAACAGAAGTGGGTCAGATGAGGCAGGGGGTGCATAGCGCTGCAAATACTGCTGCTTTGAGGTACATGTTCTTGCTGAAAATTAAAGAACATACTGAAAAATAAGCGACACATTAAACTGAAACAATAAAGTGAACAGAGAGACAAGCAATCCATTTATGCGGCTTTTACACGCGCTTTAACAAAAAAAGCGCAGAATGACTGTTAATGAATTTGTCAGAGCGCTCTGCTTTGCTGGATAGCCGCTGTTATTGCAGAGAGGTATGTATTGGTGACTTATTGCGACAGTACTGTCTGTCCATCAGCTAACACTGCCTAACGCCGATAAACTTAATCGTAAACATTTGACAGAAAATTGTGATACTTTAGCTGGTAAACTTATATGGAATGCATTGATGGAAATGTCCAATGTAATTTTTGACGGGTCTACCGATGGCTTGCACCACCCAGTTCTGTCAATGTTCTTTTCTTTTTCTGATGTCAAGGCGAATAATCCTGTCTTGTTTTGTGCTGATGTCATGCCTTCTGTAGATACTATTGATACTAGAAGAAGCACAGCTATAACCCAAACGTTCGAGAAGTACCAGTTAACTTGGGAAAATGGGGCTTCGACTTGCACAGATTCTGCTTCATCATATGCCGGGGACATTGTTCATTAGAAACCATCATATTCCACATGTAAAGTGTGTATACTGAGAACCACCTACGTTTCAATTAAAAACTAATTTTTACTGATTTTATCCCTATTTTAATATATGTAAAATAAACTACAAACAATTCCTGTAATTTTTTTTTTTAAAGATAAAAACCTAAAATGCCAAACACTATGTGTTAAATCACGGGTTAAATCTAAGGGGGCTGGCTCTGTGTGATGATGCATGTTATAGTCTGGGTGCTCCTGTTTCAAATCAATCACTGATATCACTTTTATAATTCACTGTCCCATCACCTTCCAGTATGGATTGACTGATAAGTGGCTTGGATTTCTTTTCATTGCTGGATAATGCCTGGTGTTTTATTCTGCCTTTTGTGCGCACAAGTTTATTCTGCGTTTTGTTCTCATAATGTCTTTTTAATTTGCTGGTCTATATCGATAATTTAAAAACGGTATTTGAATGCAATTACATGTCAAGAATATCAAAATAATACCATAAAGTTCCATACCTATGAACCTTGTTGCACAAGTTGATGGAATGTAAGGACTGTAAGGACTGCTAATTCTGGATCTGAATCCTTAGTTTTTGTTTTCTGTCTTCTCTCCTGAAGTAATTTTGGATTTGCCACCTATTATCCTTTTAATTACACTGGACCATGGCGTTTACTTTTGCTGCCTTTTGCTATATGCTTTCCTTGGTTCTGTGTGCCTCGCTGGTATTCTTTGCAATTTGGCACGTGAGTATATTTATTTACTTCAGAATTACACGTATTTTTTGTGCTACTTTATGGGCTCTGTCGAGGATTGGTGTTGCACGGTAAAACCAAATATTTAAGAATTTAACATAAATCATATATGTAACACATTTCAAACATATCTTGTTTATTTTTAATTGTTTATTGATTATAACACCAAAATATTCATCATGACAGTGCTAAATATATAAAACGCTGTTGTTGGCTTCTTCACCAAAGGTCAAAAAAAGTTTCATGAGTATCACATTTTTAATTTCATTCATAAAAGCAGGCATTGAAAGAACATTATTATATATATAGGGAAAATGTGGAACTTTTTTATTTTTATTTTTCTAGCTGATGGTGGTGGTGGTGGTGGTGGTGGGGGCATATTTAAGAACAAAGCAGTGATTGCCCCCTCTCTCTCCTGCTTTAATAAGAACAAACCGCCTAATAAAATGAATATATGCTACACACATAATGAGCAAGATATACATATAGAATTTCTAAAATGTAGTTTGCATTTATACTATAAAATAGACATGATTTTCCCTCTTTGTCGTTCATTTGTTTCAGTGAATGGTTGTAATGCTTGAGGGTTGTAAGATTATGTTGTGATATGCACCAATATGAAGAAGCAGATAACAGTACTAAACAAAGAGATTGCCCTTTTTTGTATATATAGTGTTCCGCGTTTTCGGTTTTTATCATTAAAAAAAACTTCCGGGAATTTTTCGGAGTTCATTTTACATATACAGTATTAAAATAGGGATAAAATCAGTAAAAAGTAGTTTTTAATTGAAAAACTGGTAAATTTCATCGGGGGGGGGGGGGGGGGGGGGTTGGTTGGTTCAGTACACTTTACATGTGGAATATGATGTGTAGCAGTTCTAGTTTCTGTAATGTCATTTAGTAATGTCCCAGGCATGTATGATAAAGCAGAATATGTGCAAGTCGAAGCCACATTTTACCAGCTGTCACTTTTCCAACGTTTGGGCAATCGCTGTGCTGACAGAAATAGTATCTACAGAAGGCATGACATCAGCACAAAACAAGACAGGAATTTTTCGCCTTGAAATCATAAAAAGAAAAGAAAATTGACAGAACTGGGTGGTCGGGAGACGCGCACCGGGAGACGCGAGTCACAAATCACACTGGACATTTCCATCAATGCAGTCCATATAGTTTTCCAACTAAAGCATCACAATTTTCTGTCAAATGTTTACGATTAAGATTGTCGTTGTTCGCTGATGGACAGACAGTACTGTCGCACTAAGTCACCAATACCTGCAATGACAGCGGCTATCCAGCAAAGCAGAGTGCTCTGACAAACTCATAACACACTCATTCTGCGCTTCATTTTTGTTAAAGCCCGTGTAAAAGCCGCATAAATGGATTGCTTGTCTCTCTGTTCACTTTATTGTTTCAGTTTAATGTGTCCTTATTTTTCAGTATGTTATTTTATTGTCAGCGCGTACCTCAGTGCAGCAGTATTAGCAGCGCTATGCACCCCCCTGCCTCATCCGACCCAGTTCTGCTATTTTTGCTTTTTGTATACACTGTACTTTGAAACATTCGTTTTCTTTTGAATATTCATAAAGTGATTTACGTTTTCTCCCTTCCTCATTCAATAAAAACATTATATTTTCGTGCAAGTATTTCAATTTAGTTTTTGATCAAGCTAGTTACTACGCCCAGCAATTCCCACAATAACCACACTTTGATTGGCCAACATAATCAGGTGATTGTGTGTTTGGGAAGTGACAGAGAGAATCACAGTTGAACGTTGTTCGATTCTCTGACGTCTAAACATTTGTTGTATCCTAGGATACAGTGTAGGGTTGCTTATTACAATGTCGGAGTCAAAATAAAACAGCATTTTAATCAAATAATTGTGTTTTTCCTAGAAAATAATACCTAAATAACATTGAATAACAGACAAAAATCGGATATAAATCAGTAAAAACCGACGTCCAGTTAAAAAAAAAAAACCGTGTAATATTTCGGTACAATTCGGAATAAACCGGAAACGCGGAACACTATGTATATATTGTTTTTTTTTATTTTTTAATTAACATCAATAACACTATGTAACACAATTTTTGTTCCTGGGTAGTAAGTGTTATTTCCTAATTGCTTATGTCTCAAAAGTATAGAAAATAGCTATTATTCCCCACAAACTTTGCTTTTGTGACCAGGGCAGTGATATTTTGAAATTTACCTATTTCCAATGAGAAAACGGGCGAATTTGTGTCTTTTCGTTCACATAAAGTCAGAAAAAAACAACATATGAATCCAAATTAACATGTATTTATACTAAAGTAATACAAAAATGACTACAAAAGATTTAGAAGCGAGTAGTTTTTCGAGATTTACGATTATACTGTAAATCACTTTCACGAATCAGCCCCCAAATGTAGTCTCCCATCATGTTCTCGTTATACTGTCCTTGGTAGCGGCGTTCAAAGTCCAGTATATCCTGGTGGAAGCGCTCGCCTTGCTCCTCCGAGTACCATGTTCTCCTTGAATTTATCAAGATGAGCATCAAGGATATGGACTTTGAGGGACATCCTACAGCCCATTGTGCCGTAGTTCTTCACCAGAGTCTCAACCAGGTCCACATAGTTTTCGGCCTTGTGATTGCCCAGGAAGCCCCGAACCACTGCGACAAAGCTGTTCCAAGCCGCTTTCTCCTTACTAGTGAGCTTCTTGGGGAATTCATTGCACTCCAGGATCTTCTTTATCTGTGGTCCAACGAAGACACCGGCTTTGACCTTTGCCTCAGACAGCTTAGGGAAGAAGTCTTGAAGGTACTTGAAGGCTGCCGACTCCTTATCTAGAGCTCTGACAAATTGTTTCATAAGGCCCAATTTGATGTGCAGTGGTGGCATCAGCACCTTCCGGGGGTCCACCAGTGGCTCCCACTTGACGTTGTTCCTCCCCACAGAGAACTCGGTCCGCTGTGGCCAGTCCCGCCTGTGGCAGTGCGCCTTGGTGTCCCTGCTGTCCCAAAGGCAAAGATAGCAGGGAAACTTGGTAAAACCGCCTTGGAGACCCATCAGGAATGCCACCATTTTGAAGTCTCCTATGACCTTGATGCCATCTCAGAAAAATGCAGATATGTATCCACTTAGGCAGCTGGAACTAAACTGAACTGGTGGGCTTAAGGCCCCTGTGTTTATACTACTATTTATATTATTGGAAAGTTCTAGAAGTTACTCCAAGTTTACTCAGCACTGAATCTATCTGTAATGTTCTGGAAAATAGGTAAATTTCAAAATATCACTGTCCTGGTCACAAAAGCAAAGTTTGTGGGGAATAATAGCCATTTTCTATACTTTTGAGGCATAAGCAATTAGGAAATAACACTTACTACCCAGAAACCAAAAAAAAAAAAAAAAAAAAAATTGTTACACGGTGTAATGAATAGGACGTCAAGACAAAAAAAATAATGAACTGAATTGAAAGAGTGATTAATAACATAGACATGCCACCATTATGTTCAATTTTGCACTAAAATTAGACTGTACATTTCCAAAGGCAGTTTAGATGAAGCAATTCAAGCTTCCCCCCCTTGAAACCTTCTTGCCACTAGATCAGTCTGTAAACCACAGAGGAATGTGGCATCAACTAGAATGCCACCAATTATTGTAGCACTTGAAACAGAACACGATATGTTTTTTTCCTCATTATTGTAGGGGATGTTGATATTGAATATGTGCAAAATTAATTTAAAGCACTTTTAAATGTGGAATCCCAGGGGATGCTGTTATTGAATATGTGCAGGATGAGTTTAGAACACTTTTAAAAGTGGAATCCCAGGGGATGCTGTTATTGAATATGTGCAGGATGAGTTGAAAGCACTTTTAAAAGTGGAATCCCAGGGGATGCTGTTATTGAATATGTTGAAAATGAGTTGAAAGCACTTTGAAATGTGGAATCCCAGGGATGCTGTTATTGAATATGTGCAGGATGAGTTGAAAGCACTTTTAAAAGTGGAATCCCAGGGGATGCTGTTATTGAATATGTTGAAAATGAGTTGAAAGCACTTTAAAATGTGGAATCCCAGGGGATGCTGTTATTGAATATGTTGAAAATGAGTTGAAAGCACTTTAAAATGTGGAATCCCAGGGGATGCTGTTATTGAATATGTGCAAGATGAGTTGAAAGCACTTTTAAAAGTGGAATCCCAGGGGATGCTGGTATTGAATATGTGCAAGATGAGTTTAGAACACTTTTAAATGTGGAATCCCAGGGGATGCTGTTATTGAATATGTGCAGGATGAGTTGAAAGCACTTTTAAATGTGGAATCCCAGGGGATGCTGTTATTAAATATGTGCAGGATGAGTTTAGAACACTTTTAAAAGTGGAATCCCAGGGGATGCTGTTATTGAATATGTGCAGGATGAGTTGAAAGCACTTTTAAAAGTGGAATCCCAGGGGATGCTGTTATTGAATATGTTGAAAATGAGTTGAAAGCACTTTGAAATGTGGAATCCCAGGGATGCTGTTATTGAATATGTGCAGGATGAGTTGAAAGCACTTTTAAAAGTGGAATCCCAGGGGATGCTGTTATTGAATATGTTGAAAATGAGTTGAAAGCACTTTAAAATGTGGAATCCCAGGGGATGCTGTTATTGAATATGTTGAAAATGAGTTGAAAGCACTTTAAAATGTGGAATCCCAGGGGATGCTGTTATTGAATATGTGCAAGATGAGTTGAAAGCACTTTTAAAAGTGGAATCCCAGGGGATGCTGGTATTGAATATGTGCAAGATGAGTTTAGAACACTTTTAAATGTGGAATCCCAGGGGATGCTGTTATTGAATATGTGCAGGATGAGTTGAAAGCACTTTTAAATGTGGAATCCCAGGGGATGCTGTTATTGAATATGTGGAAAATAAGCTACAAATGGGTCACATTTTATTAATTATTATTCAGCCCACTCATAAGAAAAACATTCCACCGCTTCATAGTATTATTGGCATTTGAAGTACAAGACCTGTAGTTTAATTATAAGTAATGCATTCTTTAGGTTGGGGTGATTAAAAAAAAGAATACAGTATGTATTACAGTATTATTATCCTCAGCTTGGGATACATACCCCCAGACAAGGATACAATGGAGGCAACTCTGCATCTTTACATTTGTTTTTTTTACATATATCTATAGTGCCACTAAATATCCAGTTGTGATAATTGTGCTTGTGGTAAGGACATTCTTTAGTGTGAGATGTCTTTTTCCTGTCAGACTGTCTGTATGTATATACCACACATTTATACATGCACGTGATTTCATGGTGATCTACTTTTTCATGATGCTGATGTATGTTACTAACCTACTTGTTAAAACAGCCACTTACATATTTAAATATGCAACATTAGGTTACTAACACATATCTAATTATCCAATTGAGATTACATTTGTTTAGGGCACTATTTAGTGGGTTATTGATATGAGGGTATAAAGGATTTCTGTCTATATCTGTAACAGGGGTGTTCTGTTACCGTGTACAGGGCCATCCTTAGGCTGTGTAGGGCCCTAGGCTACAGTAGCAACCATATCTTAAAGTTAGTATATAGGTGCATCATATAATCATATGCACCTACATATGCTAACGTTAAGATACTGTAAATAATATTAATGATATTAAAATGTAAATGAATACTTGTTTCAGTTTGTTAGACTTTATCACTTTATATAATTCACAACTTCAAAGCACTCAGAATTCCAGTTGACTTCAAACATATTATGTATTAACTTTTTCTAAAATGACCATGCCCCAGTAGGCCTATTGAAAAATACTGTAATGCCCGACTATAAATGGGTTCTGACAGGTTGGCAGCGAGAATAACCAGGCAGAAATAAATGCATAAATAAATGATAATAATAAAAAAAAAATCCCTCTTTGACACTCTGTGTGCAATGCCACTTTGCCCCCCCCCCCATTAGTTTTTAGTGTTTTCTGTTACAGAAAATATTTTTAACAAAATGTGCCCCATATCTAATCACACCCATATTTGTAATTTTTTGTAAAAAGGAAATTCTGCCACATCTCTCTCATCCATGGCAAGACTAATAGCAGCCTGTAATATTATCTTTTTTTTGTTTTGTTTTTAAGAAAAATCATTTGTAAACAAATGTGTACTTAAAAATAGGGGTATTTTAGATGTGGGTAGATGTTGTTTAAGTGCCATTATCATAACTGTCAACTCTCCCGTATTTCATGGGAGACTCCAGTAATTTGACCCCTTCTCCCAGACAGCTCCTGTAATATAATTTCTCCACTATTTCAAATAAATTATATTCGCAGCAAAATGTAAAAACCTCAGCCCATTACCGTAGAGTAGAGAGTGACATGAAGACGGGACTCCCAAGGCACCCGCGGGACCCACGTGATTCCCACGGTACGGGAAAAAAATTGTGTTAAATTTTGCAGGACGGTATGGTAGAGGAGTGAAGCTCAGGGGAATGGGCGGGACTGGGAAATAAAAAAAAAATAAACCTCTTAGGATGGGCAAGAACGGGATTTAACCTTCCGGGAATGGGAAGGAACGGGACTACTCTGCCACCAGCAGACAGGAAGAGTGTTTTTTTGCTCTTTAAAGTCGTAAAAGAGCCTCTGACATCGAACTTGACTGTTACCATAAACATACAAAATAATTTTAACAGGTCTCACTTGAACATATCACATTAATTTTACCAAATTATGTTTAATCGCTCTACAATGAATCAAATAATACCCGGAAATACACAGAGGATGATCTCTATTTCCTGGTGTGGGGCCAGAAGACTGTGACCTCAGACTCCTTGCATCTGCCAGTATGGCTGACAGCGACAGTGAAAGTGAGAGTAGCCTAATTTTATCAGTTGTAGAGAGAAAACAGGGGTTCTTCTCCCATATCAATTCGAGCCGTGTTCCTCCGAATCAGAAGGTTCAAACTCGGACAGACACTCCGACAACACCAACGGAGACGGACCAGTGGGACAGCAGATGTCCGCGGAGAATCAGCGTCTTGGCAACACGGAACGGTTAATAAAAACCCTTACGTTTAACATAGATTGATACTTAAAATATTTCATATTACCCATAATTGTATAGTCATGTCAGTCCTTTAGTTAACAATATTGATACATGAATTATTGATACTTGCAGAATAACAGAACGCTGTGGATTGTTCAATCCATTATTAAAAAATGGAAAGAATATGACACAATCGCGACTCTGCCTAGAGAAGGCCGTCCACCAAAACTCAGTGACCAGGTAAGGAGGGCATTAGTCAGAGAAGCAATCAAGAGGCCAATGGTAACTCTGAAGAAGCTAGAGAGATCCACAGCTGAGATGGGAGAAACCGCCCATGGGACAACTATAACCCGGACGCTCCACAAAGCTGGGCTTTATGGAAGAGTGGCAAGAAGAAAGCCATTGCTGAAAAAAAACCATATCAAATCCTGTTTGGATTTTGCCAAAAGGCATGTGGAAGACACAGCAAACATGTGGAAAAAGGTTTTCTGGTCTGATGAGACCAAAATTGAACTTTTTGGCCTTAGCGCAAAACGCTATGTGTGGCGCAAAGCCAACACTGCTCATCACCCTGAGAACACCATCCCCACGGTGAAGCATGGTGGTGGCAGCATCATGTTATGGGGATGCTTTTCATCGGCAGGGACTGGGAAACTGGTCAGGATTGAGGGCAAGATGGATGGAGCCAAATACAGGGTAATTCTAGAGGGAAACCTGTTTCAGTCTGCTAGAGACCTGGGACTGGGGCAGAGGTTCACCTTCCAGCAGGACAATGACCCTAAACACACTGCCAAAGCTACACTGGAGTGGTTTAAAAACAAGAACCTGAATGTCTTAGAATGGCCCAGTCAAAGCCCAGACCTCAATCCGATTGAGAATCTGTGGCAAGACTTGAAAATTGCTGTTCACCAACAGTCCCCATCCAACTTGACAGAGCTTGAGCAATTTTGACAAGATGAATGGGCAAAAATTGCAGGATCCAGATGTGCAAAGCTGGTAGAGACTTACCCAAAAAGACTCACAGCTGTAATTGCTGCCAAAGGTGCTTCTACCAAGTATTGACTCAGGGGGGTGAATACTTATGCAACAAACAAATGTCTTTTTTATTCAATTAACTTTTGTGTCACAACAAAAAATATTTTGCACCTTCAAAGTGTTAAGTATGTTGTGTAAATGAAATGGTAAAAATCCCAATTAAATCCATTTTAATTCCAGGTTGTAACACTACAAAATGTGGAAAAGTCGAAGGGGGGTGAATACTTATGCAAGGCACTGTACTGCTTCGGCGCTATGTTGAAGAGGTATTGTGGCGGAGTGTCCCGCCCCTATTTATTATTATTTGTATTTTTGTTTGCGGCGCGGATAAAAGCGCCGCGTCTTTTATTATTATATTTAAAAACCCTGTGAGGATGCATGGCTGATCAGCTACTGATTATTTAACTAGCTGACAGTCATGCATCCTTACCAAACACGTGCAGACTCTGGCTAAGATAATTACCAACTAGTTAATCTCTCGGCCAGAGTATATAAACCTGCAGCTCTCTGCACTCGGGGTTGGAGTGTAGAGAGGAGAGTATGGGGAGCGGAGAGAAAGAAGCATTTAAAAACAATTGCTAAAACGCGCTGGAGTATCCAGCACGACACTTACTTCTTTGTTTGTTTATTCGTTTGGCCCTCGTGCACTTTGGTTTCTGTTTTGTTGTTTTTGTTTAAATCTTTTGTTTTGTTTATTAAACACGCTGAATGCCGTTGCATTCAGCTTCACCCGCCCATCCACTGTTTTGACTCAGTTACTTCCTGGTCCGTGACGTCATCACACATCACCAGTGCGAGCCAGACTGTCACAGGTATGTATAATACAACGATTTTCAATAAATAAATACATGATGGATACTCCCTTAAACGTTTATGAAATATTATTTCAATATCATGTTTTTTTGTTGTTTATTTTTTTAATGAATTAATGGTTCGTAATACTGTATTTCACTGACAGTTTATTGTGGCATTGACATACTAAAATCTCTGAGCCAGGTTGCTTAGTAACCAATTTAGAAACTGAAACTACCGCACAAAACTCTAAACAGTTGTTTTTATATTACTGAATATATTGCATCATTATATTGCACATTGTGATTATAAAGACACTGTGCTAGCACTGTATTTTTTTTCTTAAAAAACAAAAACAGAAAATAAATTATAGTAGTATACCGGTAGTGTTTAATGCGAAACCCTATAAACCCTAATTTTATACATGAATACGAAAATATCTGTCCCTCCAAATAATAGTTGATCTCTTGTGACAGGATTGAAAGGAGTCCCTCTCGTAATTCGCCCTCCCGACCACCGGCAACGCTGTGTAGGGTTGACCGTGATTGGGTCAGGAGGCTGAACTCTGACCATACAGGAAGTTCCGGGTCAGACGGCCATCTTGGACCAAGGTGGAACCATGTGGCCGTCAGGTCCCATCATTGAAATCAGCTGTGCTGTTCTCGCGATTGGCTGACGTGAGGTAGCGTGCTGATTGCAGGGGTGGGACTTGGCAGTATTTAACCCTTTGCAGGCCATTTATTAAGTGCGTGTCAGGCACGTCAGGTCCAATTTATTTTCACATGCGCAGTTAATTTTAGACGCGCTGTTTAAAGGTATTTTTTTTCCACAGTCAAACAGGTTTAAAAGGCCCTGCATATCAACAAAGCACTCACTAGGCATCCCCAGCCCCGCCCTTTCGTTCGCTATAGCTTTCACCTTTGTAAGAAATAAATAATAATAATAATAATAATAGTCGTACATACTGATCAATCATCTCCTGATCACTCGTTTTATCACCAAACTCCTCAATAATGCGATCCAAGTCATTATTTTATTACTATAACATCTCAAAAAAGCTCTGCAAATGTCCGTGATGTTCTCTGTGCACTGATGCAGTATCAGCCAGCTTGTTTCCTTATGACCGCCCCGTTACGAGACGTTTTTGTTTATTCTTTTTATTTGAAACCTGAGTTTACCATTGCTGGTATTCCAGGTGGTTTTCTTGTTTATTTTCTGCAATGCTGGACTGTTCTATTTTTTGTTTGTTGAAATAAAATCCTGCCTGTTACCATTGATGGTACAGGGCTCCAAGGACTAAACGACACTTCCGGCTTCTGTGTGCTGTCATTTCTGGTCCTTCCCTAAAGCCCCACCCACTACCCTCTCACTTCTCTGTTTATCACGGGATGGGAGGGACCAGATTTTTCTGACAGGACAGGATGGGACAGGAATTAAAAAAAAAAAAAAGTTACGGGACGGAACGGGAAAAATTTGGACAGGACAGGATGGGACAGAATTGGAAATGTTTACTCTTTCATGGGATGGGTTGGGACAGGAACATTTTTGACAGGACAGGATGGGACAGGACCTAAGTTTTATTTTTGTGTCCCGTGTCGGATTTTAGGACCCAGGAGGAAGCCAAGCATGATTTAACAAGTTAAAGTTAAATCAGCTACCTTGACTTCCAGATCAATTTAAAATGCATCGGCACATTTTTCTTGTGCTGCTCAATCAGCCGTGTGAGTATGAAGTCTATTTGACTGAAGACTTCTTAGTCATAATAAAAACAAAGCAATGTGGGGATAGCTGACTTGTCCCCTGTGTAAAACATATAAGCATCCCTTACCAGGGTGCAAAAATTTAACCAATGAACATAACAAACATAGCATTTTTGGGGTTGTCTACATGCTCATATTTTTTGCACGTTGTTGCATGTCAAAGCACTTAAAAGGCAATATACTCATGCAGGTACCTACCAACTTGGAGCGAAACCTTTTCCTTTCTTGTCCGAAGTTTGATTGGGATAGGACATGCACCCCCCCCCCCCTTTAAGAGTCTCCCTTATTTTCATCTCTCAATGTTGACAGCTATGTATTATTATTATTATTATTATTATTATTATTATTATTATTATTATTATTATTATTAGTAGTAGTAGTAGTAGTAGTATTATTGTTCCATTCAGAACCAGTATATAATCACTTAACACCAAATTGCTATATTAAGAAAGCTAAGACAGCAGATCTGAGTAGCCCAAACGTTCGACATATTAACGAAACAATAGCTCGTGAATTCAATTTTGTATTAATGGATTAGATTTACTGTACATTAGCTGCAACAAGTGATTTGGTTTTAACATAAATCTGTGATTATGTGCATCTAACCAAAGAATTACTATTTTTTTAATCAACAAAATGTGTTTATAAACAAGCAAAGCTTAACTTTTGCCTTAAAATGAAGAAGCTTATGAACATGAAATATTATTTTACAATATATTGTTACCTGTTAAGTGTACTAATTGCCCATATAACTTTTTGACTTGCTGAACAAAGATGTAATTGATAACTGTTTAAAAATGCGCTGTGACATGTTTGCTACCACTTTCCCACATGACACAAACCTTCTCAACTGTGTATGTGTGTGTGTGGGTCATGTGAGTAGTCCAGATACAAGAAATAAAAAAAACAATTAAAAAAAATATAACTGGCACCAGAACTATTTGAGAATCTTTAGCACCATAGCTCCAAATTTGTACCTGAGAGTTTTGCATGCACGTAATGAACGCATTTAATTTCATGGCAGTCTGGTTGAGCGTGGGACCCTCTAAAGGGTGGGGGGCCTCAGTGGCCGCCTCACTCGCCTTGCCTTAAGGCCGCCTTGACCGTGTAGGTATCCGCTGATTGACGAGACAGACACAGAGGTTGACGTTGAAACACCACTCAGGCGTCCAGGTTTTATTGCAGTTTAAACAGGCAGGTGCAATGGTAGGTGGCCGCCACTGGGGTACTAACAATGGTAATCCTGGTGTGGGAGGACATATACAAAAATGTACATGAAATACAAAAAGGCAAAACAAAACACAGTGGTTTAAAAAGCAAAAAACAAAAGTTTGCCATCCAGAGGCTGAGTGCTGCTCCCACTAAAAGGGAGGAACCTTCTCCCTAACATAAACTCAATTAAAATCCCCTAAATGAATTGCTCTACTAAACACCAGGATCCCAGTTAGTACATGGTGGTCCTCAGTCATGTATCTGGTTCAATCTCTGTGGATATCCACAAGGGGTGCGCCATAATACCGGTATATTGCGATATTCATCAGGAAATACAATAACCGGTATTTGAACAACAATACCGGTAGTTTTGGCTAAACTGATTCAGGGAAATGTCTACTGGAAAATGTTGGCTATTATCTCGCGAGATAATCACTTCCCACAAGAACTCGTAATGCGAGCAGTGCTAACACAAAAGAAAATAAGGCAGAAGCACACAGATTTTGAGCTGCTAAATTCTGCAAAGTAATATGTGTGGAATCATTTCCTAATAAAAAAAATCTAAAAAGGATGGCTGTATAACATCAAACATTGCGATATGTTGTTTATGTAAGGCTGAAGTAAAATGCTGGCGGTACCACCAACCTTTCATACAGTGGTGTAGTCCTACATCTTAAAGTACCGGAACACCAATTACAATATAGATTTTTCTAAAACAAATTGTACAAATTCATGTTTTATTTATACATTGAACTTGAGGTAACATTTAATAGGTAATGCATGCGTTTCACATGTGACTTCTTTAGACTACTCCTCCTTGATCAGTGCTGCCAGATTGGCGGTTTTCCAGCCGCATTTGGCTTGTTTTGAAAGCATCTAGTGGGCAAATGTTGTCTTTTGATTGTTGGTTATTTTTATCATGCATGTTTTTTTTTCTCTTCCTTTCGATTATGATGTCATCTCCAGTGCAGAACTTCCATCACCACAATGCCCTGTATGGTATATCACGTCCCCTCGTCTTTTTTCTGGAGCTCTCCATCCAATAAAATGACGAATTACACAAACGTTCAATTATTTTTTTATTCATCACCAATTTATGAACTGTGTCAGTGCAATTGTAATTGTTTTTACATGTATTTTTAAAGACTATTTGCCAGCAGTTCTGGACAATGTCATTTTACAATACATTATGTATATCTTTTTTTTCCCTGGACCTACTGCATTTGATCTCAGCAGTTCTAGTACTGCAAGTACTGTAAGTTGTGAGAAAAAAAACAAGCAAAGCAGATACATAAACAGTTTATAACATTACTTACCAGCATTTTTTATTTATTTTAAATAAATGTGTAGCAATTATTTCTGCTTTTGTAATATATATTAAATCTTGAAAGCAAGGTCAGTCGTTTATTCCAAACCCCGGGTCTCTGCACTGACAGATATATAAAGCAGCTTTAAACCCGTGTTTATGACCACAGTTTTGAAAGACATGTTTAATATAAAATTAATATAAATACATTATTTATAATAAAAATTAATAAATTACATTTAAAATAAATGTGTTTAGAGAATTTTAAATATCTTTCAAACCAGCACTGTTTCTATTTTTTTGAACCCAAAGCAAAACAATCTTCTTTTAGCACAGTGTGGCAGGATAGCTTGGATGGATGATGTCAGACCAGAAATGAAACCACAACAGGCAAGTCTGTGGTGTGAGACGCAAACACACTTGTTTCTTTAATACAAAAGGTTGAACAAAAACACAAACACTGATACAAAGCAAAAGGCACGATGACCAAAACAAACAAACAGAACACGGAACAAACATCATGCTGGTTTATAACCAGGATGTGTAGAAATTGTTTATATTTAGTTTTAGTTTAAGTTTTACTCCTCCTCAGGACTCATGTTCTGCCTCTGAACACACCAACCCCTTTCTCACCCGTGATCACCCTATTTATACACCTGTGGTCTTAATTAATCATTTATTCAATTCACAGCTTCAGCCACATTCCCACATGTTTTTATAGGAGGATTTTAACTGCCTCCCTGTCACCACTATTCCACACAAACACAAACCCACATCCCTGTGCTCGTATACCAATATACATTAACTCCCCCGTGCTACATAACCCAAAAATACACCCTGGGGCGGAGGTACCCCGTCACACAGTTTAAATCTTTATGGGATCTCTCTTTCAATTTCAAGTGCATTATTGGCATGACTGATTTTTTACAAGTATTGCCAAAGCAATGATGAGTAAATTCAATCTTTACAATGAACATTTAAAAAACATATGTAAATAAAACAAAAACAACAATAATAATGAGTATAATGATATATATACTGTATATTGTAAATAACTTGCACCACTCATGGGTTCGTGCCCCTTTAAAAATACGACCCAGTACACACAGGAATGGATTTTCTCGCGCTGACGCGCTATATTTTAATAAACACAAAAATAACAAACACAACAAAACGCAAAATAAACACCGAGCTCTGTTTTGGAGCGCTAACTAAACAGGTCCCAATTCCCAATTACCGCCTAGGTGCAGGGGATAATTAAACAATTAAACAATAAACCAAAACAATTAAACTCAAACAAAGGTGCATTTTCACATGTTTTTTCTTCAGGGAGGAAGAACCCCCTCCCTGCTGTCTCACACATCCTCCCCCCCAAGTGTGCAACACTTACGGTCATTCCAAGGCCACCTCCTCCCTTAAAACACAACCACCCACCCTCGAGTCCACCAATGTCCCTTCTCGCCCTCTTCCACGGGCGGACTTGAGGGTGGATCGGTCCACGTCCTGGCCCAGCCAGGTAGGGACCGTGCACCGGCGACGAGGGACCCCATTGGTTTGTCAGGGGCGACCGGAACGACAACCGGGGGCACTGGAGGCTGCAGCAGCGGGCAGAGGTCTGCAGCTGGGACCCAGTGCAGCGACGTCTGATCACCCAGGGGGAGCGAAGCGACGTCTTGGTGTTCGGGAGGAGCGGAGCAGGGAACCAGGTGGAGAACTGTGACCAATTCTGCCGACTCCTGGGCTCTAGGTCTGGTGAAGGGAGGTCCAGGCAAACCGTCCGGGTGTCCAGGAGCGAGGGGCGAGGGACCGCACGCAGCGGTGCCGGACTGGACCGCAGGGGTGGTTGTCGAGGCTGTGGTGGAGGCGGGCTCTTCGCCTCCTCCCCTCTGGGCTCCGGAAGCGGTGGCTTCTCCCCTCTGCGCTCCGGAAGCGGCGGCTCCTCCCCTCTAGGTTCTGGAAGCGGCGGCTCCTCCCCTCTGGGCTCCGGAAGCGGCGGCTTCTCCCCTCTGGGCTCCGGAAGCGGCGGCTCCTCCCTTCTGGGCTCCAGAAGCGGCAGCTTCTCCCCTCTGGGCTCCGGAAGCGGCGGCTCCTCCCCTCTAGGTTCCGGAAGCGGCGTCTCCTCCCCTCTGGGCTCCGGAAGCGGCGGCTTCTCTTCCGGCTCTGGCGGCAGCAGCTCCTCCCCCTCTGGCGCAGGAGACTGTGGAGCTACCCTAGCTTGCTCCCACTCCTGGAGCAACAGCTCCAGTTCGGTTGGCTCCCGCTCCTGTCTCTTCAGCGGTGCCAACCCCATCTCTTTCTCCCATCTCTCCAGCTGCTCCTTCCTGTTAATCTGCTCAATCATTTCTAATAAATCAATTGTCTGGGTCATAGGGGCGCCCACACCTTCTGACACCATGTAAATGACTCGCACCACTCATGGGTTCGTGCCCCTTTAAAAATATGACCCAGTACACACAGGAATGGATTTTCTCGCACTGACGCGCTATATTTTAATAAACACAAAAATAACAAACACAACAAAATGCAAAATAAACACCTAGCTCTGTTTTGGAGCGCTAACTAAACAGGTTATTCCCTGACTAACTTGCAGGACGGCTAAGCCTTTTACCTGACACCACAACACAAAAACTACGCGGGCTTCACAGCACTTACTTTTCTCAGGACTGCTCGGAAGCAGAGCACCTCATCTGCCTCCTTCTACTCAGCAGCCCAGAGCAGACTAGCTGCCTCTCTTAATTACCCTGCACCTGGTCCCAATTCCCAATTACCGCCTAGGTGCAGGGGATAATTAAACAATTAAACAATAAACCAAAACAATTAAACTCAAACAAAGGTGCATTTTCACATGTTTTTTCTTCAGGGAGGCTTTAACCCCCTCCCTGCTGTCTCACTATATATATATATATATATATATATATATATATATATATATATACAGTACTGTGCAAATAGATTAGATTATAGATTATATTTATCAATTAACTAAATGCAAAGTGAGTGAACAGAAGATAAATCTAAATCAAATCCATATTTGGTGTGACCACCCTTTGCCTTCAAAACAGCATCAATTCTTCTAGGTACACTTGCACAAAGTCAGGGATTTTGTAGGCATATAGTCAGGTGTATGATTAAACAATTATACCAAACAGGTGCTAATGATCATCAATTCAATATGTAGATTGAAACACAATCATTAACTGAAACAGAAACAGCTGTGTAGGAGGAATAAAACTGGGTGAGGAACAGCCAAACTCAGCTAACAAGGTGAGGATGCTGAAGACAGTTTACTGTCAAAAGTCATACACCATGGCAAGACTGAGCACAGCAATAAGACACAAGGTAGTTATACTGCATCAGCAAGGTCTCTCCCAGGCAGAAATTTCAAGGCAGACAGGGGTTTCCAGATGTGCTGTCCAAGCTCTTTTGAAGAAGCACAAAGAAACGGGCAACGTTGAGGACCGTAGACGCAGTGGTCGGCCAAGGAAACTTACTGCAGCAGATGAAAGACACATCATGCTTACTTCCCTTCGCAATCGGAAGATGTCCAGCAGTGCCATCAGCTCAGAATTGGCAGAAAACAGTGGGACCCTGGTACACCCATCTACTGTCCGGAGAAGTCTGGTCAGAAGTGGCCTTCATGGAAGACTTGCGGCCAAAAAGCCATACCTCCGACGTGGAAACAAGGCCAAGCGACTCAACTATGCACGAAAACACAGGAACTGGGGTGCAGAAAAATGGCAGCAGGTGCTCTCGACTGATGAGTCAAAATTTGAAATATTTGGTTGTAGCAGAAGGCAGTTTGTTCGCCGAAGGGCTGGAGAGTGGTACACGAATGAGTGTCTGCAGGCAACAGTGAAGCATCGTGTAGGTTCCTTGCAAGTTTGGGGCTGCATTTCTGCAAATGGCGTTGGGGATTTGGTCAGAATTAATGGTCTCCTCAATGCTGAGAAGTACAGGCAGATACTTATCCATCATGCAATACCATCAGGGAGGCATCTGATTGGCCCCAAATTTATTCTGCTGCATGACAATGACCCCAAACATACAGCGAAAGACATTAAGAACTATCTTCAGCGTAAAGAAGAACAAAGAGTCCTGGAAGTGATGGTATGGCCCCCACAGAGCCCTGATCTCAACATCATCGAGTCTGTCTGGGATTACATGAAGAGAGAGAAGCAACTGAGGCTGCCTAAATCCACAGAAGAACTGTGGTTAGTTCTCCAAGATGTTTGGGCCAACCTACCTGCCGAGTTCCTTAAAAAACTGTGTGCAAGTGTACCTAGAAGAATTGATGAAGGCAAAGGGTGGTCACACCAAATATTGATTTGATGTAGATTTTTCTTCTGTTCACTCACTTTGCATTTTGTTAATTGATAAATATAAACTATTAACATGTCTATTTTTGAAAGCATTCTTACTTTACAGCATTTTTTCACACCTGCCTAAAACTTTTGCACAGTACTGTATATATATATATATATATATATATATATATATATATATATATATATATATATATATAACATTTGTTTATTTATTTATTTATTTTTCTTTTCCTCCCTGTGTGAGGAGCCTCAGTGTCAGGTACTGGGCTGCCACTTCTATACAGCTTGTCTGCTCACCGAGGAGGATGGGGAGTTTTTCTGGGTCTGGCAAGTCTGGGAATTCTGTGAGAGATGTTGTATTTTTGGGAAGAAGGCTTCCCTTATATTCTTATATTTTGTGCACTGCAGTAAAAAGTGTATCTCTGTCTCGACCCGATTGAGCTGACAGTGATCACACAGCATGTCCTCTTTGGGCAGCCATGTCTGTCTGTGTCGGCCGGTCTCGATGGCCAGGCTGTGCTCACTGAGCCTGTACTTTGTTAAGGTCTGTCTCTGTTTACTGGTTTTCACCCTGGTCAGGTATTCATCCAGGGTGTAGTGTCTTTTTAGGGTTAGGGTTAGGGTTAGGGTTAGGGATAGCATTCCAGTTTGCTTCGTGTTTTAGTGTGTGTGTCCCAATGAATAAGGTATTCTTGTTTGTTTTGTGCTATAATTTGGGTGACTCTGATTGTATGTGCTAGAATGGAGCTGTCCTGAAGCAGGTTGGTGTTAGTGTGGGTTAGTGCAGTGAGCTTCAGGACCAACTGGCTGAGGGGATTCTTCTCTGGGCTCTGCTCTTGGTATTGCAGGGCTTTATGGTGGTAAGAGTTTATGTTACTATTTTTTAGATGGAGCCAAAATTTAATTGCTCTTTTTTGGATATTAATCAATAGTGGGTATTGGCCTAATTCAGCCCTGCATGCATTGTTTGGAGTTTTCCTTTGCATTTGCAGGATACTTTTGCAAAACTCTGTATGTAGGGCAATGAGCTGGATGACACTGTCAAAAATTTTTAGCCAAATTTTAATTGGGATCTTTATATGAATTTTTCTCTTAACAGCATAAAATGCCCTGCTTGCTTTTTCTTTTAGTGCATTCACTGCCAGGTTGAAACTCCCTGACGCGCTGATTTCTAGGCCTAGATAGGTGTAGTGTGTGCAGTGTTCCAAAGTGTTTTTGCCCAGGGTGAAGTGGTACTAATTTCCCTGAGATCTGGCTTTCTTCTGGAATATCATGACTCTGGTCTTGTTCATGTTTACTGCCAGGGCCCAGGTCTGACAGTACTGTTCTAGCAGTGACAGGCTCTGCTGCAGCCCCTGCTCTGTGGGTGACAACCGGACCAGGTCATCTGCGTAGAGTAGAAATTTAACTTCAGTATCATGTAGAGTGAGGCCAGGGGCTGCAGACTGCTCCAACACTGTGGCCAGTTCATTGATATAGATGTTGAACAGTGTTGGGCTCAGACTGCAACCCTGTCTCACTCCCCGCCCTTGTGAGAAAAATGGTGTTCTTTTATTGCCAATCTTAACCCCGCATTTATTTTCTGTATACATAGATTTGATGATGTCATATACTTTACCCCCTACACCGCTTTGGATAAGTTTGTAAAATAATCCTTCATGCCAAATTGAGTCAAAAGCTTTTTTAAAGCCTATAGAACAAGCAAATATTTTCTTTTTATTTTGGTTTACATGTTTGTCTATTAGGGTGTGTAGGGTGTAAGTATGGTCAGATGTCCGGTGTTTTGGAAGGAAGCCAATCTGACTCTTGCTCAGGACACTGTTTGGTAAGGAAGGCTAGTATCCAGGTGTTAATGACACTGCAGAACACCTTCCCCAGATTACTGCTCACACAGATGCCCTGGTAGTTATTGGGGTCGAATTTGTCTCCATTTTTACATATGGGTGTAATTAATCCTTGATTCCAGATATCAGGGAAATAACCCACCTTTAGAATTATATTGAGGAGTTTGAGCAGGGCCTGCAGCTTGGGGCTGCTGTGTTTCAGCATCTCATTGGAGATGCTGTCTGCCCCGCTGGCTTTTCTATTCTGGAGGGTCTGCAGTTCTCCTTTAGCTCCTGCTCATCGATCGGGGAGTCCAGGGGGTTCTGATTGTCTTTAATTGACAATTCCATTTGTTTTAGTTTTTCAAAATGTTCTTTCCATGTGTTTCCATTTTGGTTAGCCAATTAGTCCGGTTTTGATTTATTCAGTTTGTTCCAATTTTCCCAGAATTGGTTTGAGTTAATGGACTCATCGATTTCTGTCAGTTGTTTATTGATATGGTTGTTCTTTTTCTTTTTGAGTGTGTGTTTGTAATTATTTAATGTCTCACTGTAACTAAGGCGTAGATCTTGGTTGTCTGCGTTTTCTATTTGATAATTGTCGAAGTTGTTTTCTTAAATTCTTACGATCTTCGTCAAACCAGTTGTCTTCTTTCAATTTTTTCTGTTTAGTATGCCTATTTATTTTTAATTTAGATTTTAGAGCTGTCTGTTTATATATATATATATATATATATATATATACATATATAATTTCAGATTATCTACAGCCAGATTTACACCTTGTTTACTGTGCGGGTATGGGGTGACCAGAAAGGTGTCTATTAATGATTGGATTTCTGGGTTTCTAATTGCTTTCTGGTATTCTTCTGCACTGTTTGGAGCCATCTGTATGAATGAATGAGGTTGTACAGCTTGCTGGGCTGTGTCTGCATGTTGCTGCTTTGCTCTGTTCTTTTAAGGAACACAGTGGTTTGACTGTGATCTGACAGAGGGGATTGAGGCCTGACAGTGAATGCACGAATACAGGAGGGGTCTAAGTCAGTAATGGTGTAATCTACTACACTGTTACCAAGAGCCGAGCTGTAGGTGTATCTTCCTAAAGAGTCCCCTTGGAACCTACCATTGACAATGTACAGGCCCAGGCCTTGACAGAGCTGCAGTATTTTTCTCCCATTTTCATTTGTCTCCCGGTCATAACTGTTTCTGTGGGAGCTGACGGGTGTACAGTGTAGGGGTTTTTGACCAAATGTGTGGTTGTCTCCCTGTGTGCTGATACAGTCAGGCAGTGTGCCTGTCCTGGCGTTCAGATCTCCACAGATCACCACATTCCCCTGGGCCTGGAAATGGCACATCTCTGTCTGGAGACTGGAAAAGATTTCCTCATCGAAGTACGGGGATTCTGAGGGGGGAATATATTTTGCACACAGGTAGATGTCATTCTGATTTGAGACTATATTTTTGCTAATTTTTAACCACATATGTGACTTTGCTTTATACCAGATGATAATTCCCCCAGAGTCTCTGCCGTGCCGAATTGTGCTGTGTTTCAGTGAGGGCACTATTATCTCCCTATAGCCTGAGGGACGGTGAGTGGACACATCTGCCCTGCACCAAGTCTCCTGTAGAATAATCAGATTGATGTTTTGAATACTATTTACAAATTCAGGGGCTGTGCTCTTCAGCCCGAATGCTGAGGAGCTCAGCCCCTGGAATTTCCACATTGTTATTGCTTTCATCAATTCTAACTACTATTCTTCCAGAAACCATTCAATTACTTGGAACGAAATAAAAAATGTTTTGAAAAAAAAAATATATATATATATATATATATATACAGACGTGCTCAAATTTGTTGGTACCCTTACAGCTCATTGAAATAATGCTTCATTCCTCCTGAAAAGTGATGAAATTAAAAGATATTTTATCATGTATACTTGCATGCCTTTGGTATGTCATAGAATAAAGCAAAGAAGCTGTGAAAAGAGATGAATTATTGCTTATTCTACAAAGATATTCTAAAATGGCCTGGACACATTTGTTGGTACCCCTTAGAAAAGATAATAAATAATTGGATTATAGTGATATTTTAAACTAATTAGTTTCTTTAATTAGTATCACACATGTCTCCAATCTTGTAATCAGTCATTCAGCCTATTTAAATGGAGAAAAGTAGTCACTGTGCTGTTTGGTATCGTTGTATACACCACACTGAACGTGGACCAGAGAAAGCAAAGGAGAGAGTTGTCTGAGGAGATCAGAAAGAAAATAATAGACAAGCATGGTAAAGGTAAAGGCTACAAGACCATCTCCAAGCAGCTTGATGTTCCTGTGACAACAGTTGCAAATATTATTAAGAAGTTTAAGGTCCATGGAACTGTAGCCAACCTCCCTGGGCGCGGCCGCAAGAGGAAAATCGACCCCAGATTGAACAGAAGGATAGTGCGAATGGTAGAAAAAGAACCAAGGATAACTGCCAAAGAGATACAAGCTGAACTCCAAGGTGAAGGTACGTCAGTTTCTGATCACACCATCCGTCGCTTTTTGAGCGAAAGTGGGCTCCATGGAAGAAGACCCAGGAGGACTCCACTTTTGAAAGAAAAACATAAAAAAGCCAGACTGGAATTTGCTAAAATGCATATTGACAAGCCACAATCCTTCTGGGAGAATGTCCTTTGGACAGATGAGTCAAAACTGGAGCTTTTTGGCAAGTCACATCAGCTCTATGTTCACAGATGAAAAAATGAAGCTTTCAAAGAAAAGAACACCATACCTACAGTGAAACATGGAGGAGGCTTGGTTATGTTTTGGGGCTGCTTTGCTGCGCCTGGCACAGGGTGCCTTGAAATTGTGCAGGGCACAATGAAATCTCAAGACTATCAAGGCATTCTGGAGCGAAACGTACTACCCAGTGTCAGAAAGCTCTGTCTCAGTCGCAGGTCATGGGTCCTCCAACAGGATAATGACCCAAAACACACAGCTAAAAGCACCCAAGAATGGATAAGAGCAAAACATTGGACTATTCTGAAGTGGCCTTCTAGGGTCCTGATCTGAATCCTATCGAACATCTATGGAAAGAGCTGAAACTTGCAGTCTGGAGAAGGCACCCATCAAACCTGAGACAGCTGGAGCAGTTTGCTCAGGAAGAGTGGGCCAAACTACCTGTTAACAGGTGCAGAAGTCTCATTGAGAGCTACAGAAAACGTTTGATTGCAGTGATTGCCTCTAAAGGCTGTGCAACAAAATATTAGGTTAGCGGTCCCATCATTTTTGTCCATGCCATTTTCATTTGTTTTCTTATTTAAAATATTATGTTGAATAAAAAATCAAAAGCAAAGTCTGATTTCTATTAAATATGGAATAAACAATGGTGGATGGGTCCTGGGTCTTTTGGGCTGGGCTGGCTGTGAGGGGTGGTGGGCCGGGCCGGTCTTGGGTCTGTTGGACTGGGCTGGCTGTGTGGGGTGGTGGGCCGGGCCAGTCCTGGTTCTGCTGGACTGGGCTGGGTTGGGCGGGTGTCGCTGGTGTTGTCCCTGTGGTGGTCTCAGGTTCCTGGGCGTCTGCCTCGCTGGCTCTGTGCTGCGCTGCACTCCGTAGCTGGGAGCTCTTCTGCTGCTATGTGGGGTGCTGGTAGGGTCCTGGCCCAGGGCGACATCCTTTAAGTTCTTTGTGAAGATCGGTACACCCTGCCTGTGGAGGTGTACATGATCATAGAGGTGCTGGGGCCCGAGGGTGGGGAGTTGACCAGGTGAACATTTGGAAGCAGAGCGCACCCACGCGATATCTCTGCATTCATTTTCCCTATTAATCTTGGGTGGATATCCCTTCTTTGTAACAGGGTTGAAATTATAATTTTTGTGTTAGGGAACTCCTGTGAGGGAGGCTCTTCAGGCACTTTAATTATCGATATGGCCACGTTGTCCTGCTGAGCCCGCAGGTCATTGGTTCCCGTATGTATTATTATGTGGGTGGGGGTGCTGAAGCTTGACACGGACAGCTCCTGCAGGGCCTTCCCCGTCGTCGGGCACCATATCTTTGATATCTTCCGTCCGGGGAAGAGACGCTGCTCACTGATGAATTTCCCATTGGAGTCTATCAGCAGGGCTACTTCAGCGTGGTGTTGTTGTCTGCTTGAGGGGGTCGGGGCTGCCTCTGGCTCTGGTTCCGGCTCTGGTCCAGTGTCAGACTGTGTGTTCTCGCTCTGTGTGAGGTCTGCGTTGTGTGCCGGTGTGTCGGCGTGCCTGGCTGGGGTGGTGAATGTGTGTGGCGCTGTTTCTCTGCAGGGCTTTGCTGCTGTCTGGTTGACCATGCTCCCTGTGGAGTTGATACTGCTGGGGGTGGTGTGTCTCCTGTCTCTCTGCTGCATCTCCTCTCTCACTCCCTCCAGCTCCCTCTTTAGAGTCTCTTTGTCCTGTTGCAGCTCCTTCACCTCTGCTCTCAGCTCTCTGAACAAGGCTTTGTATTCATTTTTCACATGGGTGAGCTGGTCTCTGAGTTGCTGTGCGGGGGGGGGGTCACTGTCTGAGAGTCTGGTCAGCACCAGTTCCCGGAGCTCCACCAGCTCCACCTAAAGCAGGGCCAGGCTCTCCCTGAGCTGCGAGACTGTGCTGTAGAGCTGCGGCGGCGGGGCGGGGCATGGGTGCTAGCTGTCAGTGTCTGCAGGGGCTGTGCTCTCAATGTTGTCAGTGTTGTCAGGGGCAGGGAGGCTCATCTCAGTAGCTTGCTGTTCATCCTAACTCTTTTCTTTGTTCTCTGGTTTTAATTTTTCAGTTTCTGCCATATTTTTTAGGGTTATGAAAATTTCTTCAAAACCCACCAGACTGGCCTCACTCTCCTGCACCACAATAGTGCCATTCTGGTATAGATTAATAGTGAGCACTGTGGTTTCATGGTCAGTTTCATATTTTATTAGTACCTGCCTCCCTTTACATCTTTTATTAGTACTCCCCTCTTTATTATAAATCTGTAGTTTCTGCAGATTGCTGCATGCCAGGCACTGGTATTCTCAGTGTGGAACAGCAGGTTGGTAATCATAGTTCTGTCTTTAGACTGTATGTAGTCCGCAATGAGAGTCTCTGGGCTCTCCCTCAGTATTCTTTGCTTGTGCAGTTTCCTGGCCTGTACACTTTTCACCTCTCTTTCTCTCTCTCTCGCGGAGGATTGTGGGATTACGGGAGGAGCTGGAGGAAGCGTTTGGGGTAGGAGTGCGTTTGTGGATTATTTATTATATTACTGTCTTAGTTTTATAGTAAATAGTCTATTTATTTATTTATTTATTTATTTGTTTGTTTGTTCTGTTCGTAGCTGTGTTTGTGCTGACTTTGGGTCAGCTCAGCCTCAGCTATGGCGATGGCAGGTTTGACTCGCCGGCACGGCTGTCGTTGTGATACTGACAGCACAGTGTCGGTGGAGGAATGCCTGCTCGCTATCAGTGAGGTGGTAGGAGAAGGTCAAATAAAATCAGCGTCATGCATGAATAAAGGTTTAGTTATTTTTTTAGCGAAACACAAGCTGTAGATGTGCTGGTGCAGGAAGGATTTGTTGTTAAAGGAAGTCTGGTGATGGTGTCTCCGCCAGCTACACCTGTAACTAAGCTTTCAAGGTACGGAAAATTAACATCCCCGATTAGATCGATACCGTTAGGATGCAAAGATCCCAAACTAAAGCATGTCATGTCATTTAGAAGGCAGGTATTCATTTTATTAAACAATCCAAATGTAGATATTGATGTAGCTTGGACGTTTACTGTGAAAGGAAGCAAATGCGTTGTCTTTGCTAGCACTAACACAATGCGCTGTTTTAAATGTGGAGGGCAGGGGCATCAGCGTAAAAACTGTCAGAGAGTAGAGCCTGAGGAAGAACAGGGTGAAACGGGCGGGGAGGAAGTCAGGGATGATCGGGGAGAGCGGGAGGAAGATCCATGGCAGCCAGAGTCACTGGCAGGGCCAGGAGAACCAACTGAGCTAATAGAACAGACAACAGAGACCGCTGGAAATCAATAATTCACTGTGGTGGAAAGAAAAAGGAAAAAAATATAAAAAAAACTAGTTAAAGATCTTAAAGAAAATGAAAGTGTGTCGGAGCGGAGCTCTGGAGCAGTCGGAGCGGAGCTCTGGAGCGGTCTCATTGGACCAGGGGCTCTCTCAGCCCGTCAGCTCTGAAGGAGCGGATGGTGAGGAGATTGGGCTCAGGTCTGATAAGAGACTGAGGTTTAGGTCTGGGAGCCACGACGCTGCGGGAGTGGAATCTCGTGCCGCGGGGGCTCCTGACTTGAACCCGGGGAGGAGTGACGGTGCCTCTGGGTCTCTACCTGGAGCTGCTGTGCCTCCCTGTTCAGAGGGAGAGGAGCGCAGCGCTGAGTCTCTACTTGGCGCTGCTGTGAATCCATCTCTGTCTGACTCACAACAGGCAGTAGCAGAGTTAAAGGGAGAGGAGCAGCTGAAAACATCAGCGGCGGCAGTCAATGACAGTGATGAGGAGTATGAGGAGGGGGAGATGGGGGGTGTAGAGGGCGGCGAGGTCTCGGACTCTTCGCTGTTCTCCAACATTACTGACAGCCAAACTACCAGGAAAAAACTGTATTCAGTCAACAAAATAAGAGAGTTTTTGGATCAAACAAAAGGTAGGAGAGGCGTAGATATAAAACAGTCATTTCCAGATTTGAAATTGTTTTTGAATTCTACACATATAGCCCTCAAGAAAGCCACAACACAGGAATTAGATCAACCAAAATGGTATAGACTGAAGAAATTCATGCAAACAGTTAGGAAAACGTTACATCAGAAAACCAAAGTATAAATATTTATTTATTTATTTATTTATTTATTTATTTAAAAAATGGATAGGTTTTATAGGAATTTTACATATTTTACTGTTTGCTTTTTCTTAGTTTTTTAAAAACTTTTTAGCCATCATGGACAGAATTAATTTTATCTCTTTTAATGTCAATGGTTGTAGGCAGGATTTTAAGAGAGCACAGTTATTTGAATTTTTAGAACAGAAGAGGGTGGGAGTGGCTTTTTTACAGGAGGCACACACAGACAGAGAGAATGAGGCAGGATGGCTTGCTGAATGGAGAGGGCAGTGTGTGCTGAGCCACGGAACAAATAACAGCACAGGGGTGGCTGTGCTTTTTCAACCAGGTTTGGAAGCTGACATTTTAGATTTTAAAGAGATAATTAGAGGGACGCTTGTAAAAGTGAGGACTAAGATAGGAGAGATAATTTATGATTTTATTAATGTTTATGCTCCAAATATAGGAAGGAATAGAATTGTATTCCTGAATGATTTAAAGCACACTCTTTTAACAGTACATGATGATGATATGTTAATAGTGGGAGGGGATTTTAACTGTACAGTAGATTTTAATAAAGATAGGAATAGTGTTGAACCTCATCCTCCTTCAGCGAGAGAATTGGCTGCTATTTTAAAGTTCAGTGGCTTGGTTGATGTTTGGAGGTGTCTGCATCCCACCACTCGCCAGTATACCTGGTCACACCGCCTTTCTCAGTATACAGTTAGAGCAAGACTGGACAGGATATATGCACTTAAACACCACCTCAATAAATTCACACAAGCAACAATAATACCGAACAGCCTGACTGACCATCATTGCACTCTGATCACAGTAATTACAGGTAAAGAAATACACAGGGCATCTCAGTGGTATTTCAACACCAAATTATTGCAAAACACTAATTTTACAAAACAGTTTAAAGATTTTTGGTTGAAATGGCAAGAGCAAAAAAGCCAATTTAAGCATCTGAGGCAGTGAAAAACACAAATTAAATTATTTTGTCATCAGTACACTACACCTTAGACATAACCAAGTCACTGAACACAGTCATACGAGAGCTAGAGAGAGAGATCCTACATTTAGAGACTGAGCAGAGCACAGCTGCAAAGGAGACCCTGGTGGAGCGGAGACAAGCTTTGGGCAGCATGCTGGAGGAGAAGGTGCAGGGGGCACAAGTGCGATCTCGATTTATTGAGTTGAGAGATATGGATGCTCCTACAAGCTTCTTCTTTGGTTTAGAGAAGAAGAGAGCACATAGGAAGCGGTTGTCCTGTGTTCGGCTGCCCTGCGGTAGAGAGTTGACTGGTCAGGAGGAGATTAACGATGCGGCGGTGCAATTCTACACTGACCTGTAATATAGCGAGTCATGTAACCAGACTGATATCAATACACTACTGGAGGGACTGCCCAGTCTGAGCTTGGAGGAGCAGCAGAGTCTGGAAATGGGACTGTCTCTCCAACAGCTGACCACTGCTGTCAAGCAGTTGGCCAGAGGGAAAGCACCAGGGATAGATGGACTGTTAGTAGAGATTTATCAGCACTTCTGGAAGGAGCTGGGGCCAGACCTGCTGTTGGTGCTGCAAGAGAGCCTGGAGGCTGGGGAGCTGCCTCTAAGCTGCCGCAGGGCCGTGTGACAGATGCGAGTGGTGTAATGAATAAATAAACAGTTCCGAAACAGTATTTCTCCCAAACGACTGTGTTTATTAAAATAAACCTCCCCTTTACCAGCGATGGTATCGGGGGAAACACAGCTGGCTGACCAGCCAAACAAAAACACAAAAAACAAACAGAAAGTGTCCACAATGAAATCCCGAGTGTCATGTGCACGAAAGTGCTCTGTAATCCACACGGGATGTGCTGATGTTGGTGAAGGGAAGGTAGTGCTCTGTGGTCTGGAACTGGCTCCGTGGCTGCAGTCCCTTGCTCCTTCCGCCTCTGAAAACACACAGCAAACAACACGTAATCCAAAAAACACAGCTCCGGCTGGTGGCTCAGTTTCTCAGCGCAAGAGTAGGTATTGACGTAGCTGCTTCCCCTTTGTACCTACCAAACTCCTCCCTGCAATCAACGCGTCGCCATGGTTTCTTCAATGGAGGGCTGCCTCGCGGCTGATTGCAATGGATTCGTCCTGAATACTTGCAACTACGCGCCCCTTCTAATCTGGTTACCTTCCGGTTTCCACCTACCATCAAGGTGATCCATCTAGGAGGCAGCGTACCTTCACTCTTACACAGGGCCATTTCTGGTTGGGGGGGGGGGGAGATTTACAGCATTGATTCTTTCTCTCTCTATCACAGGCCGTCATCACACTGCTGCCCAAGAAAGGGGACCTGTGCATGCTTAAAAACTGGAGATCTGTCTCAATGTTATTTACTGATTTGAAAATATTTTCCAGAAGTTTAGCGATGAGACTGAGGAACTGTTTGGATAAAATAATTCACCCTGATCAGACTTATTGCGTACCTGGGAGAACAATATTTGATAATATTTTTTTAATCCGGGATTTTTTATCGATAGCTAAGAAGGGTGATTTTAATGTGGGACTGGTCTCTTTGGATCAAGAGAAAGCTTTTGATCGCGTCGACCACCACTACCTTTTTGAGACCCTGGAAGCCTTCGGGTTCGGCCCTCAGTTTATTAAATCCATTAAACTTTTATATAGTAATGTTTTTAGCATTTTAAAAATAAACATTGGGCTGAGTTGACCCTTCTCAGTGTGCAGGGGAATCAGGCAGGGCTGCCCCCTGTCTGGGATACTGTACTCCATCTCCATCGAGCCCCTGCTGGTTCTGTTGAGGAGCAAGCTGGCGGGCTGGACGGTGCCTCGCTCAGCCCCTCCTGCTATAGTGAGGGTGTCAGCATATGCTGATGATATCACTGTTTTTATTAGCAATAAAAGAGACGTCCAGGAACTGCATCAGAGCTTAGGTATGTTTCAGAGAGCATCGTCCGCAAGAATTAATTGGGCCAAGAGTGACACCTTCCTGTCAGGGAGCTGGCAGGAGGGTGGCCCTCCTGTTTTGCCCCAGGTTTTGAGGTGGGGCTGGACAGGGATGAAGGTGCTGGGCGTGTTCCTTGGTACAGATACTTACATGGAGCAGAATTGGGAGGGGTTGATTGAAAAGGTGAAAGGCCGAGTGGGTCAGTGGCGGGGGCTGCTGGCTCAGCTGTCCTATAGAGGGAGGGTCCTGGTCATTAACAATCTTGTGGCCTCAATGCTATGGCACAGGCTGGTGTGTCTGGATCCTCCTAGAGACTTGGTGACCAGCCTGCAGAGGATCCTTGTAGAGTTTTTCTGGGGTGGGAATCACTGGCTGAAGCCGGCTGTGCTCTATCTCCCCCAGGATGAGGGGGGCAGGGGTTGGTCAGCATCGCAGGTAGGGTGGCAGCTTTTCGTTTATTAACAGTACAGAGACTCCTGTACACTGGGGAGGGGGCTCACTGGAAGCAGCTTGCCTGCTTTTTTTAAGTAAAGTAGGAGGTTTAAATATGACCTGTTTTTAATTGACCACGGTGCTCTGGACAGTTCTGACCTGCCATCTTTTATCAAAGTGTTTTACAGACTTGGAGCACAGTGAGGGTAGAGCCCCTTCTTTTCAATCCCCTCCTCTCAGTGCAGTGCTTTCAATCACAGACTCTGCAGACCAGCTTTATGAGGGCTGGAATAGTCAGGCTGGCTCACCTGATGACCCCTGGACTCTCTCGCTGGCTCAGTGCGACTGAGCTGGCTGCCAGGCTGGGCTGGTGCAGTGAGAGGCAGGTGGAGAAGGTGGTGTGTCAGGTTAGGAGCTGTCTCTCCCCGGGGCTCCGTGAGGCTCTGAGAGAGGAGATGGCTCAAGAACAGGGGGATCAGAGACAGGGTGCTGCTTTTCCTGTGTTATTAGTAACTCCGGTAGAAATTAAGGAAGATGAGGGGGAGGAGGAAGAGAAAGGAAAGCTCTTAAAACTACAGAAACTCAAAAATATAGATTTTGTAAATATAAACAGTAAAGAGATGTATAAATTGTGTATCAAGGCAACCCATTGCAGCAAGCTGAGAGGGATGGCTGATACTAAATGGAGGGCTCATCTGCCTCTGGGAGATGAGGGGACCACAGAATGGAGGGTGCTGTACAAACCCCCTTAGATAAGAGAGCAGGAGATCTCCAGTGTAGGCTCCTGCATAGTACCTTGGCCACAGGCCGGTTCCTGCACAGAATCAACCTTGACATCAGCTCGGTCTGTGACTTCTGTCAGCAGGAAGACACCATTTTCCATATGTACAGTGAGTGTAGGAGACTGGAGCCCCTCTTCAGCCTCCTGCAAGAGAGACTGCAACAGCTGGGAGCAGTTTTTACTTTGACACTTTTTATTTTTGGGGTCTCCTATAGGCAAAAACACAAGCATACTTGTGTGTTGATAGATTTCCTGTTAGGTCTGGCAAAGCAGGCCATTTTAATATCCAGAAGGAAGAGGCGGACAGGCATAGGGCAGACAGACGTGGTCAGAGTACTAGTGGTTAGCAGGTTAAAGGTTGATTTTGCCTATTTTAAACTTTTTAATGACCTGCAGAGCTTCCAGGAGCGATGGTGTGTGGGAGAGGCTGTCTGTCAGTGAGGAGGGAGAGCTCAATGTGATTTTATAGAAACAAATATTTATTTGTTTATTTACTTATTTATTTATTTTAATCATAGTCTGTTTTTTTAATAGTTTTTTAGACTTTCTTTTAATCCTTTAGTATTCTAATGGAAATGTAGTACTGTTGAATTATTTAATAAAGGATTGTTAAAAGTCAAAAAAAGTCTCTCTCTCTCTCTCTCTCTCTCTCTCTCTCTCTCTCTCTGTACAGTGTATGGAACCATTATCATTGTTTCTGCTGAACTGGCCTTCTGTAAACTGGCCTTGTCAACAGTAAATGAGTCTTTGAAACGTGATGAGGATTATTATTATTATTATTATTATTATTATTATTATTATTATTATTATTATTATTATATAGAAAATGTTAAATAAGGTACTGTATATAAACTTGAGTATACACAAATGATTGGTATTTATGTAATGTGCATCCTAAAATATTGTTTTGAGAAAGAAAATGGTATAATATTGAAAACTACAATAAAATACATATCTTAGATCTATTTATCTATTATCACCATACCAATCCAACATATTAAATTCTGAGATAAAAATGAACTGTGAACTATTTCTATTATATATTCTCCCTGTCTTGTTAGTTGCTCTCTACTCTCTCGCCTTTCTCTCCCTCCCTTCAAAAGTCTGTGCCCAATCACTGCAGCCTCTCAGTTTGTTCCAATCACAGCAGTCTCTCAGTTGAGAGCACACCCTCGTCACTCCCCTAGCTTGATTGGGGCATGTCTCTTCAGGAATACGGGTAGGAAAATGATGCCTCCTGGCAGTGATCAGAGAGGACACCTCTGATCTCAAACCCGACGGCACTACAGCAAACATCTTGAAAAGACCTTTGAGCACTGTTGCCAACTTAGGAAATTTGTTGCTATATTTAGCAACTTTAAGGGCTGACTTGGCGACAATTTTTGTCAAAAGCAACTAGCTACAAATCTAGCGATTTCCAGGACAGTCATTGGAGAGATATAAACGTTTCGATTACCCTGTATTAGCAACGTCCTTTTAGTATCATTGTTAGTTCTTTTAGAATCATTGTCAGGGTAATTAAAATTAAATCCAATAATGCCCTGTCCCATTTGAATACGCAAAAGGAAAGTCAATGCATCATTTGCTTAGCAATGGGCTTAACAACCACGAACCTGGTTCTAAACAAAAACCAAGCAACATGGCGTCTGATATTATATTCATCTGATATTAGCAACCGTATCACCTACACGTTTCAAACCAACTTTAAATGCAAAGCTGAGTGGTTAACCTTTCCTTTAACTGTAAATCCTATAAATAATAATGCTTAAAATGTCATTCATCCTGCAAAGCTAAATCTTACTTTTCAATGTAGGAAATTTAGTTTGGGCGGGGGAGCAATTTTTCATAGGCTGATCTATGAAATTTAGTCCGGGGGGACCAAATTTCGAGTGACACTGGCATGCTCGCTCTCTATGTAAAACTAGCTTATAACTCCTTACAGAGTCCAGATAGGGTCATGGTTACTATAGAACACAGATAGGAACACATATATGCTCTATCCAAAAATGTAAAATTATTATTATTATTATTATTATTATTATTATTATTATTATTATTATTATTAATGTCAAGTTTTGTTAAAAAAAAAAGGCCTATGGAAAGTGATGACTGCAACTGAGTGAATGGTAACCAATGGATGGCAACTAATCAAAAGGCTTAAATTTCACAATAACTCCTTGGAAGCCGTACAGTTGCTTGCAACTTCGAGTTATTCATTGTTGTTGAAATATGTATTACCAGGTTTAGAAACTGCTCAATGGCAAAAAGTCGAGCTTTGTCCCCATTACTGTTCTTTTTAAATATTGCATACAGTATTGTGAGTTAAAGAATAGCTTTCATTTTAGCATATTTTCACTAGCATTATGTACAACATGGATTACATATAAGGCTAATGAAATATGTTCAGATGTATTTGTTCATCTGAAAATGTTAAACATATACTGTATATACGGTTCAAGTCATCTCTTTTATTTTTATTTTTTTTAAGTTCACTGTTGAGGCTGCTCCAGTGAGCGAAGCTGCTTCAGACCGCTCCCACAGGGTATTGATTTATATTTATTAAATTAAGGCACGAAAGGCAGATAAAAGTAATATGTTGATGCATGTGCGTTATGACAAGTAATACATATGTATTTATTTATTTATTTATTTATTTATTCATTCATTCATACTGTGTCTGGTGGTTAACTCCGTCTTAGAGAACACTTTGCTTGCTTCCCGAGAGGTGTTCTCTTAGCCAGAGACTACTGTATTTTGGTTCTCGAGAACATAAGTGTTTGTTTCTTATGAAATGGTATATCAGTAGTATATCAGAACAACTGAATTGTTTAGCTAGCGCTCCAAGATGGAGTTAGGTTTTTGTTTGATCTCTTTTGTATCTTTTGTTTGTTTGGTACATTTCCTTATTTTTGGTGTTTTGTTTAAAACAACGACACCATAAACAATACACATACAGGCACCAACCTGTTCAAATTCACTTGCTGTGATCCTGCATATTAATTTTACACCACAAGACAGTGCAAAAGGTCTGGAAAAGGCACAGCACACATGGCCTCAACGGCCACCTCCCCCCTTTAAATCTCAGAAGTCCTGCACAAGGTCTTGGGCAAGGAACAGAGGAAACAAGGGGTTCATGGGCGGCAATGTTGCCAGTAGCTAGGCTGCTACTGGCAATGCTGTAAGCAGACATGCTGACAGCGGGATGAGTTCTTCCTCCCACTGTACCACTGGTAGCGGAAATGCTGCCAGTGGTAATGCTGTCCGCAGATGTGTTGACAGCTCCAGGGCTGACTCCTCCAGCCTGGGCAATCCTTCCTCCTGCTGCACCACTGGCAGCTTAAATGCTGCCAACGGTATCGTTGGCAGCGGGAATTCTGGCAACGATACTGCTGTCAATAGACGTGCTGACAGAGTCAAGGCTGGCTCCTTTAACCCTAGCAAATCCCTGGAGGACAGCAGCAGATAATTTCCAGGCAAGGATCTTCCAGCAATAGTGCACGGCCATCCCCAGGAGATGGCGAACTGGCATCCCCAGGCGATGGCAAACAAGCATCCCCCGGCGATGGCGAACTGACCTTTCCAGGTGATGGTGAGCTGGCCTCCCCAGGCGATGGTGAGCTAGCCTTAGGCATTGCAGACTTGGCAGTCCTAGGCATTGCAGGCTCAGAAGCCCCAGGCGGTGCAGGACAGGCAACTCCAGGCAGTGCTGGACAGGCAACCCCAGGCAGTGCGGGACAGGCGAAGGTGATGGCAGCAGCAGACACCGGTCTGCGGCTGTGTTGGCCCTCTTCACGGCCGCTGCGGTCGGGCTGTTTTCCCCCATGCTCCGCTCAGCAGCCTATGCAATGGCTGCTGAGGAATCCCAACATCATGTCTTGGTCCTTCCTCTTGTAGTGACGGTGGGAGCTGCAGGTAGTCTTCCTCTGCTGTTGGAGGTGGAAACAGCAGGCAATCTTTCTCTGCTGGTGAAGGTGGAAACAGCAGATAATCTTCCTCTGCTGGTGGAGGCGGAAACAGCAGGAAATCTTCCTCTGCTGGTGGAGGTGGAAACAACAGGCAGTCTTCCTCAGCTGGTGCATACAGGTGTGTCTGCCTCTTGGGCTTTGGATGCTCGGCCCCCCCACTCTTGGACGCTAGACGTTCGTGCTCCCCCCGTCTGGGTGCTGGACGCTCGCGCTCCCCCTTCTGGGCGCTAGTTCCTCCTCCTGGTATTGGGAGGGGCAGATAGCCACTGTGTGACCATACTCACCACAGCCGGGGCACAACTCCGCCGTGAGGCTCTTGACAAAGTCCTTCAATCCTGCATCCCAGATCCCATTTTCCCTCTCTCCATTATTTCCTTTTCACACTTCTTCCCTTGCTCCTTCTCCCCATTCTCAAAAAATCCAGAAAAAAAATGTACCCGCAGTATCCCTGGTCTGACACTTGGAGGCGCTCTTATTCCACTTCCTGATACCATATGTGAACAGGCTGGCTGTAGGGGTGATATCAGACCTGGAATAAACAAACACAGCACTGCGAGTGAAATGTGAATGTGCTTGCTTGTGCGTTTTAATAATACACAGAAAATAAAACAGTTGAACAAAACAGCACATGGCACTTTGAGCCAAAACAAATAGACAAACAAAATGGACTAACACTAAACAAACAGTGGACGAACAAACAAGTATCGTGCTGGTTTAAAAGCCAGCACACTTAGCAATTGTTATTTATTTTTAAAATTATTAATTCTCTCCTCTCCACACCCGTTCTCCACTCTCGAACACATAACCCTGTGTGTGTGTGAAGCACTCAGCCTTTTATGCAGCTGTACCGAGACTTGGTTGCTAATCAATCGGAATCTCAGTACATCCGCACGTGAATTAATTGTACTCCCTGTGCCCTACGCGGTGCAGGCTTGGCAGCCCTAGGCAATGCAGGCTTTGCAGGTTCGGGCAGAAGTTGATCCTTGGGAGGTAGCTTCATCTCCTCTGGAGCAACAGGTAGTCTCCCTCTGGCAGTGGAGGCGAGAGCAACAAGTGGTCTCTCTCTAGTGGTGGAGGCGGGATCAGCAGGTATTGTCCCTCTAGCGGTGGATGCAGGAGCAGTAGATAGTCTCCTATCCCTCAGTCACTGGAGACTTGGGCTTCCCTTTCATGGGCTCTGGACATGCAGGCTTCCCCTTCGTGGGCTGTGAACGCTTGGCCTCCTTAGCTCGCCTCTTGAGGTGGGTCCAGTCGTCCAAAGTGTCCACCTCTTCCCGGCGGACCAACTTTCAGAAAACTCCACAATGGGGTGCCCCAACGTTCTCCTGCCGCAGCTAATTATAGAACCAGGTCTCATATGTCTTTTTTTTCAGAGACCCAGTTCAAAACCAAAAAAAATGCAATCGCAATACTTCTCTTGGCCTGAATAAAAGTGTTAAAAGTAGGTCACTGTGGGGGGCTCCCGAGTGGCACATCCAGTAAAGGCGCTCCACGTGAGTGCAGGATGCGCTCTATAGCCTGCAAGTCGCGAATTCGAATCCAGGCTATTCCTTTGCTGATCGAGGATGGGAGCTTCCAAGGGTGGCGCACAATTGGCCGAGCGTCGCCCGGGGGGAGGGAAGGTTAAGTCGGTCAGGGTGTCCTCGGCTCACCGTGCACCAGCGACCCCTGTAGTCTGGCCGGGCGCCTGCGGGCTTGCCTGTAAGCTGCCCGAGAGCTGCGTTGTCCTCCGACGCTGTAGCTCTTGGGTGGCTGCATGGTGAGTCTGCAGTGACTACACAAGCGGTCGGCTTGACGGCACACGCTTCGGAGGACAGCGTGTGTTCATCTTCGCCCTCCCGAGTCAGCGCAGGGGTGGTAGCGGTGAGCCGACCGTAATAAAATAATTGGCCATTCCAAATTGGGAGAAAATAATAAAAAATAATTGGCAACGACTAAATTAAAAAAAAAAAAAAAAAAAAAAAAAGTAGGTCACTGCAATAACCGAAAGCTTTTTTTTCTTTTAACAACGCCATTGATTCAACTGTGATTCACTGCTAAGTGCTTCGAGTTACCTATACTGAATTAACTTCTTGGGAAATCTACACTGCTTGTAAATTGACTATGCTTTAAGGAAAACATCGCCACAAATATCTTTGTTTCACCGAAAGAAAACACTCTGACATCTCAACGCATTTCCTGCCTTTACACATGCCTGCCTACTGTCTGATTCTCAAACGTTTCTTTGAACCTGATGGCCAAAACACACACACAGTCCACAGGGTGGGAAATATATGATTAATGGATTTGTGATACATGCCTAGCTAGTAATAATGCGTTGAGATGTCAGAGTGTTTTCTTTCGGTGAAACAAAGATACTTGTGGCGATGTTTTCACCGCTCGCATCCAGTTCAAGACTCTTGTACTCGCCTACAGATGCCTTGACCAGTCTGCACCCAGCTACCACCAGACCCTCATCTCTCCCTACACCCCCACTCGACCTCTCCGCTCCGCCTGCACTAGAAGACTAGCTCTACCACCGCTACGCTCCCCTGCCTCCAAAGCCCGCTCCTTCTCCACCCTTGCTCCGCAGTGGTGGAATGACCTTCCTACAGATGTCAGGACTGCCCAGTCCCTGACCACATTCCGGCGCCTCCTTAAGACTCACCTCTTCAAAGAGCACCTGTAGAACTCCTCTGTTTGTATCCTGGGACACTATCACCCTTCATGTAAATGTGCTTTATTTTGCTCTTATCAGCCCCTATTTTACTGCATTTAATCCTGTACTTCAGAATACTGTAATCTGCCAAGTTTTTAACCTGTAGTACTTTGTATTTAATCACATCCTGATGTAACTATCACTATTTAATCATATCCTGATGTAACTATCACTATTACCTGCTGTATTATTGAATTGTGGTTTGTCAAACTTGTACTTTACTTGAACAAAAGTTATTGTATTTCTTGCTCTTATTGTATTACTTGTATTGTAACGCTTGAAATGTTTTTGCCTACGATTGTAAGTCGCCCTGGATAAGGGCGTCTGCTAAGAAATAAATAATAATAATAATAAATAACAATGTATTAAAATGTTAAATGTTTAATTAAACATACCTAAATAATAGTAGAATGTTTTAATGCAATCATTGAATTTATTTAGATTGTGTTAAGATGTTTCATATTATATACAAAGCAAAATTAACTCTAGGTAGATCATGTTTAATTTGCCAGAGTGTATATGGTTTTAAATAACTATGAATATTGATGTGTATTTATTTGAAGACTACTGGTGCTACGTGATTAGTTTAAAATACTGTAACTTTGTATGGCTAGAGTATTGAAATAGTAGGGTCTAACTATGCTAACCGGCCAGCTGTAGAGTCTCAGCGTAAGGGGAAGTACTCACGTAGCAGCGTCCCCTTTGTACTACCCAACTCCTCCCTGCAATCAGCCCGGTGCCAGGCTTTTTCAAGTCACTGTCTGCCCCGTAGCCGATTGCAAGGGATTCGTTTTGTGTATGTGCCGCTACGTGCTTCCACCAAGATGGCCGACTTCCGTCGAGTCGGCCAGTCTACGGGGAAGCATACCATCCACCTAACACAGCGCCCTTTCTGGTCGGGTGGGAGATTTGCACCTTGGATTATTTCTCTCTTTGTCACACCACCTTATGGTATATAAAGTTTGCACTGTATGTATTTATATAGTATAACATAAACATCTCCCATTGAAATTTATATTTATTGCATTATAACTCCTCGCTGGAGTGGATACAAACTTAGTAAAATACAAGGACTAAGGTTTCTCCAATTAATAACCTTTCCCCATATTTTGTCACATATCCTCCCCCCCAACTTAGACCCAACTGGACGAGCGTAAAAATGTACACTCCACTGTCGGTACCAGGACCAACACTCATTCACCTAGCTGAAACACCGTGACTGTAGCTGCATCATTATATGAACCATTTTGAGCTTCTTGTGTTTGCCTCATATGTTCCCTCACAATCGGCATAAGAGCCATGATGCAGTCCTGCATCTGCGAAATGTGCTTAATGATGCTGCGATATGGTGTGGGTTCTTGTTCCCATGTCTCTTTAGCAATATTTTGTGTTATATGTTGTATGTGGCATGTTATTGTTGGTGTAGGTATTGGTACACATAGTGTGGGTTATGTAGCACAAGTGATGTAAAGTGTATAATTGTATTTAAGCTCCGGGATTGCACAATCCCTTCAGGTGCAGATTAAAGTGGGTATTAGTATAAAAGCACGGGGAGTACAGTTAGTTTTCAATTGAATGATCTGAATAGCAATCAAGTCTCAGTACAGCTGCATAAAAGGGTGAGTACTTCACGCACACGGGGTTGTGTGTTCGAGAGTGGAGAACGGGTGTGGAGAGTATGTTAGGCCTTGTAGTAAGCATGAGATTTTATAACATTTATTTCTCATTGTATCCTATTTAAAATGCATTTACATTTCCAATTTGTCATGATATGTCATTGCAAGACTTTTTTAAATGAGTGTGCATTTAGTTTATGTTTAAGAAAGTTTGTGAAACAAATGTATTTGTTTCTCCCATGTGCCTACTCGTTTAATCCACTGGGGGAGTACACTAATTGTGTAACCTGATACTTTGTCTTAAATCCTAATCCGTTTTAGCGTCTGACCCTTGGAGAGCCTCCAGTAACACTATTTCCATTATCCAGTAGATGTCACTTTGTCTGGAGAGCTAATCCCTTCAAAAGAATTCCAGCTCGATTGTATCACTGTTATCATCTTGGGTGACAATTACATTTTTTTTAAAAACTGGTCTTAACTACATTTTTTTTTAATCTTATTAAGTCAACCCTTTCTGGAGGTGAGCCATACTTCAACTAATTACTTTCAATTACACACACACACACACACACACACACACACGCGTACACACACACACGCACATACACACACACGCGGACACACGTACACATGCACACACACACAGATTTTTAGTTTAGAAAACAATATATCATGTTTGTCACAGACCCAGACTTGGGGAATTAACTTGTTTGTAAAGCTGAAACTTTTAATAGTATTAACAATTGTATTAATAATTATACATTTCCTTCATTTGAGAAAATATGGTAAATACAACAAAAACAAAAGTGTCAATCTGCAACAGTATTACAATACAACACTGCCCTATATGTATTGTAAGCTTTTTAAATAGTAAGAGACTTCAAATTACATTATCATTATCAATATCATCTTTTTTACTGTTCCATTTAGTTTCTAGTTTCTAGATGTATGAAACCATTCAGAGTATATCTTATTACAATTTATTTTGTCAGGTCAGGAGCTGCTTTATGAATTATTCCACTTTCTCCTTAATGAATTTGTTATGGCAGCCTATTGCTGTTGAACATAAACTGTTGTATGGCGTATATTTGTGCTGTCTGTACATGGCCCAGATAAAAACACAATTTAAAAGAAATACAAGCTTGTATATTAGTCACCAAGCTCACCTTTATTGAACACAGTTCAATATCACTCCAAGTGGAAAGATATAGCATTCCATTTAAAATGTCTAGCTGTGGGTTAGAATGTCTTTGATCTGTCATTGAGTGTTCTGTAAAACATATGCTCATTATCCCTTTAAATACTTCTGTTTGTTATGTGGTATGAGGTATAATTTAGGGTTCGGGTTAGGAGTTAATTGGGTTAATTGTCATCGCTATCATTTTATAACTACTCATATACTGCATTTAGTTATAACCAATCATTTATGTACGTGTGTAAAATATATTTTGGAAATACACAGGCTTACCTTTTGATGCTAATAAAGATTTATCAATTTATCCAACATACAAAATCCATTATTCATCCATAGTCCATAGTCAAAAGTCCATTAACACAGTATTATTAGGCAGTCATGTATCTCATTTGCTTGACGACTTTGAATCCACTGTCCCTGGATTGAGGCGGTTCCTTCGGGATTCAATCACTCGACCAGCTGAGCTAACATTGCGCTCGCTTGTTGCACTTGATGCAGGAACGCGCAGTATCGTATGTGCTAACTTACTTAGCTGAGGAAACGTGGTTTGTTGTTTTTCATAAAATCTGATAAGATCTTTGTCACTGTCGTCACTTGAAAACTGCGTATCTATGTATCACTGGATCTTGCAATCCTCGACTTTTTCCCACTCAGTGAATTCTACTTCAATTTTCTGCTTTTTGAATCCCATCTCTTTAGCGCCATATTCTCTTTCAAGCATACCTTTGACTGTGTTCTCTTCATTGTGAGCACTAGGTGCCACTGTCCCCACATCATAGGCAGCATTGTTTGACAAAGCACTCAAAGCAGATTTGAAAGTGGCGAGCAGTTTCTTTGCTTGGTCATAAACAGGCGTTCTTTCTTCGGTTGGAAGCATCTTTAACTTTTCAAAACGAGGGCAAAGAAATGTTGCAATCTAGTGATTGCTAGCTTCTCTTTTAAATGACTCAATGCACGATCACTTAAGTGAGACATATATTCGATCCCCATAAATAGACTTGCAGTGCTTCTTCAATCTGTAAAACAAGAGCAACACCATGTGTATTGTAGGGTACTTATCCCCTTCCAGTCCTTCACTTGCTATTTTGAGAGAAGCAAGATTTCAGTAAGCATTTTGAGCACATCAAATTGTATGTCATCCATTCTATCTAGCTGATCCCTGTCTTGTAAAAGTTGTCAGATCTCAGTGAACTGTTTACAGACAGATTCCATCACTGCTGCTTTGCTGTTCGAGTGAGACTCTCACTCCTGTGGTAGACTTGCAATGGCTCCAGGTTTTTTTTAGGTGTGTTACAAGGCTTTTGAGCAGTTCATGGGATCCAGTGGTGATTCTAAAGGGCTGCTTAATGTTTGCGCCCTGGTCACTCACAAACACTATTTTGGAAAAGAAGTCAGTTGGAATATAAAATTCTTGCAGTTCTCTGTTAATTTGTTCTTTAAGGTTTTCAGCAGTTTTCGGAAGACTGGCGTCAAATTTAGCTGTAGCTATGACTTGTGTATTTAACTTCCATTCATCATCTACATAGTGGCAGGTAAGTACAGTGTATGCCCTTTTGTTATAGTCATCAGTCCACATATCCGTTGTAATGGCTACACCATTTTCTAAAGCCTTGTTTATGTCTCCAGACAGTTTTTCTTTTTGTGCTTTGGCTGTTTGCTTAGCACTATCACAGACAGTCTGTTTGTTTGGCAGAACCGTATTTGCATTTACAGATCCATAGCATGCTCCAATATTAATAAGGTTCTTCTCCTGAATCAAGGAAAGATATTGGTTGTTTATTGGCAGGCACCATAGCTGAAACCCATTTTGTGTGATTTCCATTACATGAGAGTAGATGTTTAAACTTCATGCTGATTTGAACTCGGCTCTCACCAAGATAAGCACCAACTAAGACATACAGTAAACTAATGTGATTCATCTGCATCTCCATCCATTTGCGTTTCCTTCCATCTGGTATCCTTCTGCCTGGTGTTGATGGCTGAAGTGTAATGCTGGCTCCAGGGATCAGCTTATTTTGCCTCTCCAACACATCATCACGCACAACGGCTGCGATGCTGGCTCCAGGGATCAACCACAGTGCGTTCTCCCCAGCGCATCAGCATGACAACTGTATGGATTGAGCTAAGTAGGGTACATCTCTGGGGTCTTCAAATGGGCACCTTCCATCCACTGTGTTTGGTCCACTAGCCCACAACACCCAAGAGGGCTCGACGGTGATTCTGGCGTCCCAGCATCACCACCCTCCGTCCCCCACGCAACTCAACCCAGAATCTTTCTGTCTCAACCACAGCCAGATGCTGCTCCTAGCTTCTGCTTCAGATAAGTTCTTCACTGTGCGACGCAACTCTTGGCCACTGAATCCAATGTCTCTGAGGAACCGGGTTGTAGAGTGTGCCACAAATCCTCAACAACCCACCTCTACTGGGTAAACCCGGACTCACCATCCTCGCTGTTCCGCTTCAGTGGCTAGTTGAGCATACCGCAGTTTCTTCCTCTCATACGCCTCATCTACAGCATCCTCCCATGGCACTGTTAACTACCAGGTGAACAAGGCGTGCTGATCCAGACCACAAGACAATATCTGGTCGAAGGTTAGTGGTGGCAATCTCCGGTGGAAAAATAAGCTGTTGACCAACATCTTAACATTCAATGTTATTGGTTAATTTGCCCAATAACCGATTAGTGCAGGCTGCTGTTGTAGTCATGGTTGTAATGTTATCCATGTATGCTCGAATTGGTGGTAGTCGCATTCCAGAAGCCAAGCGCTCTCCTCCCACTACCCATTTTGATGCCCTAATAATTACTTCCATTGCCATGGTAAAAGCCAGTGGAGAAATGGTGCATCCTGCCATTATTCCAACTTACAGGCATTGCCAAGTAGTGCTGAATTCTGAAGTTGAAAAAAAAAATTGCAAATCTCCAAAGTAGGCTTTCACTAAATGTGTTATTGTCATCGGTATACTGAAAAAATCAAATGCTGCCCAAAGAAGTTCATGTGGCACTGAACCATATGCATTAGCCAAATCCAATAATGTTGCCAGATCATACTGATGTGTTCTAAGCATCCTGGGAAACCTGGAATGCCCGCTTTTTGTACTGAAGTGTCAATGAAGCAGTTCTTTAACACAAGAACCGTCGAGATTTCGGACTACATACAACCGCTGCACCCGCAAAATGTGCGGCTCCATTTTAAAACAGCTTCGACATGAAAATGATAAACAAACAATCGGATACAACTTAATATTTTTATTTATGAACATCATACATAACATTTTCAGAGAAGAAACACTGTATTTACATTAAAAATTACACTTTTTTCTTATTTTTTTCAAAAAGAGCACACATACATAAATATGAAAAACTGTAATAAAATAAACTTTACACAATAAACTTCTGTTTAAACAGGTGTAGAAAGCTGTATGCACATATAAAATTATAAAACATAAATAACTAGTTATAAAAATAGCATAAAACAAAAATATAACATAACTTATGCAACGTGAAAGTGCTTTGAGTGAAACAGAGTTCAAAGGCTGTCTGTCTGTTCAGAGTTCTATTACAGTACAATCTACGCAGAAAACACGCTTTTCAACTGTACCATTGCATTTTCCACAGACTTGCTTTTTCACAACGGACGCAGACATCAAAAGTTCTGTTTTTATTGCATTTAGCAACCTGGCATTGTCTTTAATTCCATGTGCCAGTGGGCGCAGCGCTGGCTGAAGGTTGAGGGGCATTTGCTAGCTGGCTTTCGTGTCTCATCTTATCAAAATGTTTCTGCCGTAGCTTCAGGGCTAGCTGCAAAATGATGTCCCTCCGAGTGATTGTGTTGCCGGCGCACTCCTTGTACAAAACCAAAGCGTTGATGGCTGCTAGGTCCAAAACATTATAAAAAACAGCCACAGGCCACCTGCATGTACCACCTTTGACAGAATACAGCCGTGCCATTTGATCCAGTATATCCACCATACTTCGCTGCGTTGTAAAATGGAAGTCTCTGGCTTTCGTTTATCATCAGTCCCGATGGTCACTGATCTGTGCAGAGCTTAGAATACGCACATTATTTAAATTTTTTTGCACTGTCACACTCAGGGTGGCATAGTCGTTCTGCCTGAGAAATGTAGTGTACATAATAATAATATATGATGTGTAGAATTACTTTCATCAGTGTTTCAAGCAGTCAACAGGATTATAATACATTATTTCACAATGACCTTGATTTTATTACAAAGCCCAGACTAAATTGTCGGCTATATTGTATTGATTTCAATATGCCACATAAACTGCGGGTCTGGCAGTTGAAGAAGCAAGTGCTTTAACTTATTCATTTTTACGATTCTGCAGCTGAAACACTGTATGGGTATTTAATTCAAATATTTAGTAACATGTAAGAACGGACATGCAAGAGATATTCACATACGCGGAGATATTTAAATTTGAATTGCAAGAGCTGTTCAAAAAGCGGCTATGGTGGTGCTAGTGTTACTAGGTAAGTTGACAATGTCAGAGCAATAATGCTGAAGAAAATCTTGCCTTCTACGTTTAATATGGAAATAGGGCAAAACTGACTGATGCTTGTAGAATCTTTTTCTTTTGGTATAAAGACTCCACCTGCTCGGCACCATGCTCTTGGTACAACCTGTTTTTCCCATGCCACTTTCATCAATTTCCACAGGATTCGTAGAACTCCTGAAGCACTCTTGTACACTTGTACGGAACTCCATTAGGCCCTGGAGATGTTGATGTCCTTGCTTTGCTCTACTTCACAGCTTGCTCTACTTCTTTCCAACTAGGTGCACAGTCCTCCATTTGGTATTCTGGTGGATTGATAGGTGGGATGTCTGAAGGAATTGTCATAGGCTCCTGCCTTTTTGAATATGTATGTGTTTCCTCCAAATATCTCTCCAGCTCAAACTTAGATGCTTTTAGTGTGCCATTGTTCTCACTGGTGAATAACTTCTTGTAACAGGGCGAGTAGCCTTGAACATGAAAAGTAGAACGGGGTACCCCTCCGCCCCTGTGCAGTTTATTATTTTGTATTTGTTGTGTTATATTGGTGTATTATTATTATTGTTGTTGTATTTGTTTGTTTTATGATTTATGTATATAGTTGACGGCATAGCCGCTTTGTTTTGTATTGTTTTGTGTAGCAGCGTGGATGGGATGCCCCATCCACATTACAAAAAAACTTGTGCAGATTGTGGCTGAGGGGTAATAGAATAATTACTAGCTTGTTAAACCCCTCGGCCACGGTATATAAACCTGCAGCTCTCTGCACTCCAGGTGGTGGGTGTTCAGAGGAGGAACGAGAGCGAGAGAGAGAGGAGAGGAGAGGAAAGGAAAGGAGAGGAGAGAGAGAAATTTATTTAAAGCTAAGATTCCAGGAACAGTGACAGCAATTGTCAGTCTAACCTGGGATCGTATTGTTTGTGTTCGTGATTATTTTTGTTTAAACTTTTATTTTGCTCTGTGAGCAGTGTTTTGTGTTTAAATATTTATTTTTATTTTGTTGTTTAAAATAAACGGCGCGCAGCGTCTTTTTGAACTACAGTACCTGGTGTCAGCCTTTCCTACTGCTTCTGGCCTGACGCCACCACAACGTCATACTGTCACACTTCTTTACAAATTTGAATGGGTCTTTATAAAAGTTAGTTCTCACACGTGCCTTCTTTCTGTAGGCGCTCAGCTCTGCGTAATGTTGCAAGCTAATATTTTATGACCCTTTGTAACAGATTGAGTCCCTCCTTCTAACTTTGTTCTGCTCTTCTCCATTGCTTCCTCAGCTGTCTCCTTTCTCTAAGCGTTCAATCTCCTGCTGCCGTCTAGACTTTCCAGGAATAGTTTGTACTTTTTCCTTCCTTTTTTCAACTCCAAACCTCTCGCTTCCATATGCGTAGATCATGTCCCCAAATTTATCCAGCTTCTTTTCAACTGTTCCACTTAACCTTTCCAACGCAAAACAGAGATCTGTGTTTACTGTGTCCCACGCAGTTTTCTCACAAGCTCTTGGCCATTTAACTCTAGGCTTGTGCCCGTTGAGGTACTTTTCTCTTTTATGCTCGTTTGTCTGACCGGGTTCACAAGGATCATTAGGTTCATCACTAACTGTATCCGTGCAAGTCCTCCTCACGTCTATGACAGGGGTGCTGATATCCTGCGAACTGTGGTTTATTCCTGTCGCTGGATTTCATTCGACTGACTTGATTGACTTCGTAAGAAGTGCTGATCAATGCGAGGCTATTGTTCCTTCTCCCGCAAGCATTTCATTCTACCTTGATGAATCTTCAAACCCCTGACCGTTGTCGCCTTGCTCCAGCCGCAGACACAAACCTGGAGTTCCATGTCTTTGTTAACTGCAGATCTTGAACTAGTCTTTTGTGAAGTACTCTCCATACTCATATCCGTTTCCGTTCCTAAGTCATTAACCGTGTTGTCCAACGTTGAGTCATCTTCCACCCCCGCTCTCGTAGACTCTAGGGGTATTTTTCTCTTTAATTTCTTAGAAGCCTTGGGTGGGTGTCTCCAGCATCCTGTAAACACAGAGCCAGATACTGCCGACAAGGGTAGCTAACCCTTGCCAGCCCCAATGGGGTCTCTTTCCTCCTGTCAGCTGTCACTCCAGGCTGTCACAAGGTCTTTCCCTTATTGCCAGCTGCACTATTCACAGCATAAAATGAATGACCAATGTCTCACCCAGTGATTTTGGATTGAAAGTAAAAGTGTTGTATTTATTAATCTGTCCCAATTCTTGTTAACACTAGAAGGGCCGGAGATATACTCATACCTAGGAGCCCCGCAGCAGTCTTTCTGACGGCTGTATTCAAAACACTGTAAATAGTATAACGAAAGGAGAAACAGTCAGATGTAATTAGTTTTTTTAAATTTTTTTATTGAGTATGTCACATAAACATCTGAACAACCGAAGCGCATATATATATATATATATATATATATATATATATATATATATATATATATATATATATATATATACAAACATTTATTTTACAAATCAAAAGAAAATGGAAATAAATTGACTGACCAAAGCAGCACAGCTGGCAAGCGGATTGTCAGTCATTCACTCAGGCAGAGAGTAGAGACTAATCTGATTAAAGCTAAACACATTGCGGACTGGTAAATAAAAATAATAAAGTAGAATACCGTTCTGTATAATCAAAATACAATTGTTTTCTGTGTGGCCGTCAATGTGACTGCTCCCGGGGCTTTTAGGTATAATGTAATATATCTCCTTTATTTCTGCACTCCCGTGTTTCATGCTTTGTGTGAATATTTAATACATACAGACAGGAAGGTACACAAACGCACAGCCCCATATGTGTTACACGACTGGAGAAAATTACATTTTAAAACCAAAAATCGCCAAAATGACCTCCGCGGGGCTTCTAGTGTTAAAGGGTATGCAGGGATTGTATGGATATGGAAAACTTAATATTGAGGCTGACATTTATTCTCTTTTTATTTTACTACAACTGATAGCACCACCTCTTGGCAAATTTGTTATTCATAGTTTGACTTTGACTGGCATTTTAACTTGACTGCATCTTGACTGAAACCAACAGCTTCACATTGTGCTTCTGTTAGAGAACGAAGTAGAGATTGTATTACAGGCCATCCTGTAGCATCTAGTGCAAATTATCTAACATTTAAAGGGAGCAAGAAATCTGAATCCTTGTTACAAAACTCTATTCCATATCAGAGCAAGCAATTAATGAAGGACATGTCTGTCTGTCTGTCTGTCTATCTGTCAGTACCACCCAGTCATTGAGCAGGCTGGTGGTGACTTTTCTTTTGCTAGGAACCCTACAGTGTTTAAAATCGGTTTAATGCTCTTATGAATGAACTTCCACTAAACATACCTTAACAAGCCTTTGGTAACACAGAACACTTGAAATAGTCAGTGGTTGTATGTAGAGCTCAATTAATACATTGGGGGGAAATCCTTGGTGACGGATATAGTGTTGTCCATTGTATGCACTAAATGTCACACTTTACATGTTTCCATATACAGTATCTGGAAAACCGCTTATCCAAAATGGTGTTAACATTTTTTAGCATCAGTTAAGCAGCATATATGTTGAGAACAAAAGGAGTTATTCCACATACTGTGATACACAGGTACTTTCCCATGATACAAGCATCTCATATACTTACCTAATGACACCTACTCTTAAAAGTCTTAAAAGTCTTAAATACCACTTATCCCACTTTCATGAAACTATTCATTGCCATATCTTAAGCTGAACTATTCTGTACATACTTGTGGCAAGGTGGGAGAATGGAGTGTTGGTTGGCAGGAAAAGTGGTATCCTACCTTAACAAGTCCTTGCCTGGAATGTGGCTGAGGCATAATTGGGTAATTGCCTATCAATTAAGCCTCAGCCACATGCAGTTCTTGTGTCTGGGTCATTAATTCAAAGGTGAAAACCAACCTTGGCTGGGGGCTTTGTCACATACTATTGATATGCAGTATGTTATAGTCCTCAACACTCATGCGTAAGGGCAGTAGCACCTGTGTTAATGACATACTTGTTTATTATGCAATTTATATCCATCTGAATTTTTTTCTTAGTAATCATTAAACATATATGCAATACAAAAAACATGGCACAAGTAAACTGAGATGATCGCTTTTGTACAGTTCACTAGTTGTACTGGTCCGGTGCAGTCTGTCAATGTCAGAAGTAGAGTACTGGGGTCAAATCTAGAGAAGTGTAACTAATATCCAGGAGTATCAAAATCTAGTTCTTCTTTTTCTTCACTACTCACTTGGCCACAGATGTTTTTAGAAACAGTCTCTGTGCTCAACAGCTTCACTGTTTACTTCCACAACATTTTAAACAGCACATGTTTCCCTAAGCGATTTGATATAGATCCATTGTAAAATAATTTAAAGTGGTCACACAGTTCATGAATGTCAAGTACAGCGACTAATGCATTAATATTTTTTACGAGTGATACTATCTACAGTCTGGACAGGCACAGTGTAGTAATAATAGGAAATTCCACTGAAACTTCCATTGTTTACACGCACCTCTATTGAAATTAAAGCAATATTAGCCACATTAGTCAATGGTACATTTCTTTCCCTCACCACTCGTAATGTATTGATTCAGAGAAATGACTTACAGTTTCTCTTGTACTATTGTATGCTGGGGAGAAGCCCGACTCATTCTATCTGAAACCCCTAGTTTATTGATTGAAATTAAATTTCAATGAGCCCTTTAAATAAGAGCTCATTGATTCACGCAACACCAGTTATTGCCTAGAAAGAAGGGATGAGTGAATTAACAATCTTCCAGTTGTGCTGTTGCCTTAATCTATGCACATTTTTTGCAGATAATTGCGTTTGATGAACTCCTAACAGATTTCAAGAACCCAATTGATCAGGGCAATCCAATTCATGCGGTAGGTAAATTAAAACATCCCTTTTGTTGTCTATTCATGCATGAGGAACCTGTGCAGTAAATAATTTGAAGGTGGCACAGGGAATTATTTTCCATATGTTTACAGTAGATATTTATAACATCTCAATTGCCAGGTGTAATTCTCAAAGGCTTCAGTATAGCTCCAATAAATGGTTTCCATCTGAAAAAGAATATAAATATTGTATGTCGACTTGAAAGATCTAATAAAATTAAAATGTGTCTTAAAATGCATGCATTGAAGGGATTCTTTATGTCACACATTCTCATAATATTTAATTTCTGTTTAATATTCTATTAAGTGTGTTACTAGACCATAATTTGCCATGCTAGGATGTTTTTGTTGGAATAGTATATGATAAACAAATAGAGAATGACATAGAACACATATACAGTCGGCACCGGAAAATATGCAGAATAAGCCGCTGTCCCAATTAAACTAGAAACATATGTGAACACTCCAAAAAAGAAAAGGCAGCCCAGGGCCCGCCTAGATTTGCCTATGCACTACATTATTTTAAATCACAAAAATGAAGATTGTACTGAAGAACTTAAATCATAAAAAAGTCAATGATACCAGATTGAAGGCACTACAGCCCATATTATCTCAACAAGGATTGGAACCTCCTACCAGTTGCCATACAATCAACTCTAACTTTATTTCTATGGCCACAGTTAATAGATGTAAAACTGACTTAAGCAGTACAATAGTATTATCACAGTTTTACAGTATTTGGGCCTAATGCGTTAAATATTTTTTTCAGCTTTATTAAATCACATTTTGTGTGTCTTCCAATTTACAGAATTTAATTTCTCTGACTTTCACCATTTACAAGCATGATTTTGTATGTTCTTTGGTGCTATTTAGTTTCTTCTCTAAATTCTATGCCAATTAGGGCACTGTATGTGTGGAAAGTATTCCTGGTGGTGTTGTTTATTTGACTTTGTGACAGGATAGCGTTACAGCCCAAGATGCGCTGTTGTTATTAAACATAAAACTAACAAAACAGGAACAAATAAACATGGCACAAGGGTCAAAACAAATGTTCAAACAAAACAATTCAGGCTGGGCATTCGCCTTCACTACAAAGTTTCAAAACAATACACAAATCACAGCACAAACACTCACCCCAAACTCCTCCATAAAACAAAGGATTTCTTATACATGTGGCCACTCCCCAAATAGCACCAATTACCTAATTGGGGAATGGCCATAGCTGGCAGGGACAGATTTAACCCCATCCTTGTCAACCTTACAATCCCACATACATACTTTACACAGCAGGGCTTCCGGCCTGCCACAGATTTATTTGATAATTGTGTTGTGGTGATGATTTTAATATATGTATTTCTGTGCTGTTTTGTTTCTCTTATGCTCACAGAGGGAGAGACTGAAAAACATTGAGAGGATCTGCTTTTTGCTGAGAAAGGTGAGCTTCAGTTACACAACCCCAACATAAGGTAGTGGTTTGTGCCAATACTGTATTTGACTGTAGCCACAACAAGTACTGAAATTAAGACTAAAATTTTGGAGAACGCATTTGTTTGTTTGTTTTGTGAGACACATGGCTGTTATTTTCCATACATACATGCTATTTAGAAAACTGCATTAGCGGAGTGAACATAATGTAACAAATCTACTACAAAATCACAGTTGCCACAAAAGTAATACATTACATCATAAATGAAACACCAACCAGACACTAGGGCTGACTATATTTTATCATATCAGCTATTTATTGAAGTCATGGCAACTTTCTACAACCAACAAATATTTTTTGTTAAACCAACTGGGTACAGCAAAGTGGTTTACGAAACAAAAACTGGTACAGGTCGTCGTTAATTTAAACAAACTGTCTACAAAAGGGACAATGAGTTTCCATGTAGTCATTTACAAAAGGGACAATGAGTTTCCATGTAGTCATTTACAAAAGGAACAATGAGTTTCCATGTAGTCATTTACAAAAGGGACAATGAGTTTCCATGTAGTCATTTACAAAAGGGACAATGAGTTTCCATGTAGTCATTTACAAAAGGAACAATGAGTTTCCATGTAGTCATTTACAAAAGGAACAATGAGTTTCCATGTAGTCATTTACAAAAGGAACAATGAGTTTCCATGTAGTCATTTACAAAAGGGACAATGAGTTTCCATGTAGTCATTTACAAAAGGGACAATGAGTTTCCATGTAGTCATTTACAAAAGGAACAATGAGTTTCCATGTAGTCATTTACAAAAGGGACAATGAGTTTCCATGTAGTCATTTACAAAAGGGACAATGAGTTTCCATGTAGTCATTTACAAAAGGAACAATGAGTTTCCATGTAGTCATTTACAAAAGGGACAATGAGTTTCCATGTAGTCATTTACAAAAGGGACAATGAGTTTCCATGTAGTCATTTACAAAAGGAACAATGAGTTTCCATGTAGTCATTTACAAAAGGGACAATGAGTTTCCATGTAGTCATTTACAAAAGGGACAATGAGTTTCCATGTAGTCATTTACAAAAGGGACAATGAGTTTCCATGTAGTCATTTACAAAAGGGACAATGAGTTTCCATGTAGTCATTTACAAAAGGGACAATGAGTTTCATGTAGTCATTTACAAAAGGGACAATGAGTTTCATGTAGTCATTTACAAAAGGAACAATGAGTTTCCATGTAGTCATTTACAAAAGGGACAATGAGTTTCCATGTAGTCATTTACAAAAGGGACAATGAGTTTCATGTAGTCATTTACAAAAGGGACAATGAGTTTCATGTAGTCATTTACAAAAGGAACAATGAGTTTCCATGTAGTCATTTACAAAAGGGACAATGAGTTTCCATGTAGTCATTTACAAAAGGGACAATGAGTTTCCATGTAGTCATTTACAAAAGGAACAATGAGTTTCCATGTAGTCATTTACAAAAGGGACAATGAGTTTCCATGTAGTCATTTACAAAAGGGACAATGAGTTTCCATGTAGTCATTTACAAAAGGAACAATGAGTTTCCATGTAGTCATTTACAAAAGGGACAATGAGTTTCCATGTAGTCATTTACAAAAGGGACAATGAGTTTCCATGTAGTCATTTACAAAAGGAACAATGAGTTTCCATGTAGTCATTTACAAAAGGGACAATGAGTTTCCATGTAGTCATTTACAAAAGGGACAATGAGTTTCCATGTAGTCATTTACAAAAGGGACAATGAGTTTCATGTAGTCATTTACAAAAGGAACAATGAGTTTCCATGTAGTCATTTACAAAAGGGACAATGAGTTTCCATGTAGTCATTTACAAAAGGGACAATGAGTTTCATGTAGTCATTTACAAAAGGAACAATGAGTTTCCATGTAGTCATTTACAAAAGGGACAATGAGTTTCCATGTAGTCATTTACAAAAGGGACAATGAGTTTCATGTAGTCATTTACAAAAGGGACAATGAGTTTCATGTAGTCATTTACAAAAGGGACAATGAGTTTCATGTAGTCATTTACAAAAGGGACAATGAGTTTCCATGTAGTCATTTACAAAAGGGACAATGAGTTTCCATGTAGTCATTTACAAAAGGGACAATGAGTTTCCATGTAGTCATTTACAAAAGGGACAATGAGTTTCATGTAGTCATTTACAAAAGGGACAATGAGTTTCATGTAGTCATTTACAAAAGGGACAATGAGTTTCCATGTAGTCATTTGCAAAAGGGACAATGAGTTTCCATGTAGTCATTTACAAAAGGGACAATGAGTTTCCATGTAGTCATTTACAAAAGGGACAATGAGTTTCCATGTAGTTTGTACATGTTTTTACTAGATGTAATTGTTTTTAAACCCTACTATTTTTTTCCCCATTGAATTAAAGAATCCATGAGAAGACAGATGCTGGCAAAAAAGTCACAGGTGGATTTTTTTTTTAGAACATTTAGAGTACCAACCACTTATTTTTAATTGCTAGTGCCCGTTAATTAAGGCTCTACCATGTGTTAGTTAACTGCGACGGAGTTATAAGTCCCGAGCCAAAGTCGCTAACAAAAGTCATGGTCGACTATCACACGGTAGAGCCTTAATCAAGAGGCCACTATCATTATTTGTTCACATTTTCTTTAAAACAACACTTTAAAACCTAGATTTACAAATAACTTTTTACTTGTCAGAGTTATAGTTTATCTGGACAATGTCAGATATCTGAATGGAGCAATATTAATGAACTGTCTGTGTCTCAGTTTGTTGTTGGAAGATGCTGAGCTCCAGTCGAGCTGATAAGTTGTGGATTGTCTGATGTGGCAGTTGCTGGTATAGGACCGTTTGCTTTCGTACTTGCAAAGTATTGATTGGCTGGTTTTGGTAGATAATAAAATTAATTTGGACCAATTGTGTCTTTGTTTAATATTTGCTATCCAATAGAACTGAGCTTTCCTTGAGGTAAGTCAAAAAGCCGGTACGTGCACGGATTGATTTAAAATTTGTTTTACAGTTTTTGCTGTGACGTAGTAGCGGACATCTACATCTGATAGAAGCCCGCTAGAGTATGTATGTCAGACTTTATAGATTTGCACTTCTAGAGAACTGCTTATCCAATTATGATAAAGATGTATTGTTAGTATTAGAATCTGGGGATATAAGGAGATGCCTTTCCCTTTATATATGTACTTTTGTCACACTTGCACGTTTTCGTTTCCATACGGTAGCTGAAGGTTGTCAGAATTGTATGTACTCCTTTTATTTATATATATGCTCTGAGCACACTCAGAGGAGACGTTTAAGGAGGACAAAGATGTTTTAAACTCCTGTAAGTGGAAAATCACACAGACTCATTTAATTTGAAGTTATAACAAATCAGAGCAGTAGTAGTGGCCTTTCGGTTTATTAAATGCTTTAAAAATGTGATTGGTTGGTTGCGCAGACCACCGTAAATCCCAATAAGCAATAAGCAATCTGGGCAATCCAGTGCTTTTACAGGTTTAACAGCATTAGTACTTCAATACAGTAATACAAATATGATTATATGCTTAGCCTTCAGGCTATAAAATGCAAAAAGCTAAAGCGCCCACTGCTAAATCCTACAACATACAATATATCACTCTCTTAAACATAATTTATATACCTTATAGCAATGCATTCAATATAAAAAAGATATAACTTCAAATATATGCTTACCTTCCAGTATATGGAAGTGTAGTTTAGGGTATATTGAACAATAATAACTGTCTTCAAAAGGCAGAGACTTCTAACTTCGGACCAAACAGCAATTAGTTTTTTTCAGAGACCCTCAGAGCATGGACCATGTCAGCTTGCAAGATCAAGTTCAATGGTATCGAATGGGGTCTTGCTCTGGGCTTATATAGGATTTTCCCTCCATTGAATACATCAGGAGTCCCAATTAAATCTGATCATCTGTCTTGACTGTTCTTATCTTTGAGTTGATATATTCTAGAAGGATCCTGGTCAGCTCATTTTAAAACTAATTGGAATTACATAACAACCTTCAAAAATTAATTGGATATAACTTATTTCCAAAAATATTGGAACATGATCTCATAGTTCTCTTTTTCAACCCCTCCTTTCTCTAAAAAGTCAGGTGAACCAAAGTTCACAGGATTCTTGCTATAATACAATACAATATGATACAAGTTTATATGTGTATTAAAAGAGATGATGTTATATATATATATATATATATATATATATATATATATATATATATATATATATACAGTGCCTTGCATAAGTATTCACCCCCCCTTGGATTTTTCCACATTTTGTAGTGTTACAACCTGGAATTAAAATTGATTTAATTAGGATTTTTTGTCACTGATCTACACAAAATAGTCCATAATGTCGAAGTGGGGAAAAAAATCTACATATTTTTCAAAATTATTTACAAATAAAAAACTGAAAAAAGTCTTGATTGCATAAGTATTCACCCCCTTTGCTGTGACACCCCTAAATAAGCTCTGGTGCAACCAATTGCCTTCAGAAGTCACATAATTAGTTGAATGGAGTCCACCTGTGTGCAATTAAAGTGTCACATCATCTCATATTAAATACACCTGTTTCTGGAAGGCACTAGAGTTTGTTAGAGAGCATATCTAAACAAACAGCATCATGAAGACCAAGGAGCTATCAAAACAAGTCTGGGATAAAGTTCTGGAGAAGCACCAATCAGGGTTGGGTTATAAAACAATATCCCAAACTTTGAACATCCCCCAGAGCACCGTTAAATCCATTATTAAAAAATGGAAAGAATATGGCACAACCGTGACTCTGCCTAGAGAAGGCCGTCCACCAAAACTCAGTGACCAGGTAAGGAGGGCATTAATCAGAGAAGCAACGAAGAGGCCAATGGTAACTCTGAAGGAGCTGGAGAGATCCACAGCTGAGATGGGAGAAACCGTCCATCGGACAACTATAACCCGGATGCTCCACAAAGCTGGGCTTTATGGAAGAGTGGCGAGAAGAAAGCCATTGCTGAAAAAAACCCATATCAAATCCCGTTTGGATTTTGCCAAAAGGCATGTGGGAGACACAGCAAACATGTGGGAAAAGGTTCTCTGGTCTGATGAGACCAAAATTGAACTTTTTGGCCTTAGCGCAAAACACTATGTGTGGCGCAAAGCCAACACTGCTCATCACCCTGAGAACACCATCCCCACGGTGAAGCATGGTGGTGGCAGCATCCTGTTATGGGGATGCTTTTCATCGACAGGGACTGGGAAACTGGTCAGGATTGAAGGCAAGATGGATGGAGCCAAATACAGGGAAATTCTAGAGGAAAACCTGTTTCAGTCTGCAAGAGACCTGGGACTGGGGTGGAGGTTCACCTTCCAGCAGGACAATGACCCTACACACACAGCCAAAGCTACACTGGAGTGGTTTAAAAACAAGAATCTGAATGTCTTAGAATGGCCCAGTCAAAGCCCAGACCTCAATCCGATTGAGAATCTGTGGCAAGACTTGAAAATTGCTGTTCACCAACAGTCCCCATCCAACTTGACAGAGCTTGAGCAATTTTGACAAGAAGAATGGGCAAAAATTGCAGGATCCAGATGTGCAAAGCTGGTAGATACTTACCCAAAAAGACTCACAGTTGTAACTGCTGCCAAAGGTGCTTCTACCAAGTATTGACTCAGGGAGGTGAATACTTATGCAACCAACAAATGTCTTTTTTTTAACTTTTGTGTCACAATAAAAAATATTTTGCACCTTCAAAGTGTTAAGTATGTTGTGTAAATGAAATGGTAAAAATCCCAATTAAATCCATTTTAATTCCAGGTTGTAACACTACAAAATGTGGAAAAGTCCAAGGGGGGTGAATACTTATGCAAGGCACTGTATATATATATATATATATATATATATATATATATATATATATATATATAACATCAAATTTCTGTGTGATTATATTAACCTGGGTTTACAATATATTCCCTCTGAGCAGCATATCTCGTCAACTTTTCAGATTAGTTTACTTTCATATACAGGTGTGTTAACAAAGTATTGAACAAAGACTGTAGGGGTTTATCATAAGCCCTTGTAGGAAAGTACTAGGCATACAGTGTTGAGTTCAGCTATTTCCATTTAAATTTAAGCTATAATGAACATGTTAAATATAATAAACCTGACCTCTCTCTCTAAAAATTCACCTACACAAGCAGGTTTCAGACACCCTGTTTACTTGCCAAGGCTAGTGTTTTAATTAATTGAAAACTTCACTGTAAGCACTTTTACAAATTCACCACATTAAGTCATCTTTTGGCTCACAAACATGTCCCAATTAAAGTCGTTACCTGTCTGATAAGAACTGATACTGTAGACAACTTTTCTAATTAAAATGAAATGCTCGCTTCGGCTGCCAAGTTAATTTCTATGATATAATGAAGAGAGTTAATTTTGCTCATTATAGAAAGGCCTTGGATTCAAAACTGCTGACGACCAGTAAATCTTGCTTTGACTGCCAAAAATAACTTTCCAGGTCAAGCACCGTTCAGGCAGGTAAAGGCGAGGCTATTTTTCTGTAAGTCTATTGTATACAAAAGTTATTAAATACAGTTTACACTTTATTGTCTGATATTCCAAATATATTAGAATGCAATAGTGTTATTCTGACTGAACTATGTCTGACCTATTTTTTCTGTTCATACAAAATCCAGTTGAAGCAGGTTTTAAGACATCCTAGCTTTTTTCGGCCAATTTTGGTGTTGATTAATGTGAAACACTATCATAAGCATTTTCTAATACTCATTATTTTAAACCAAATTTTGGCTTAATTCAGTAAACCCGTCCTATGCTATGTGCCCTGATCTCTTCTTGCCTGAAAATGCAAAACAAAACAAAACAAAAATGTTCGCCATTACACAATTTGTCACGCGTACCCCCTAAACACGCCTTACACAGATCTGCTAATAATATTTTCTACTGGTTTTATATTCTTTAAAACACATTATATTCATCACAATATTTGTTGCAGTTTCACAAATGTTCAATTTGTATCCCAAAGATTGTCCTGCTTCCAGTAGCGGTGACAAGAATACCTGCAAAAACTTAAATTTTGTTAGCTGGGCTCCCATCTCTACATTCTCATTCCCATCATCAGTGGGCAAACACATTTTAACTGAATCTGGGACTATCAAAGAACCGCACATCCGCAACCAAGGACTTCCATGCAAAAGGATCTAATGACTTCTAGCACAAAAGGAACGTGCCAGAACCGTCTGTGACAAGGTCATGGTTCTACTTTTTTAAATGATACTGATGGCTCCCATTTTATAAAAGACTTGTTAATATACTTGTTAGTCCTGAGTCCCTAAGTTGAATTTTTTTTTGAAGAGTTCGGTTTCCATACAACCAGGTATCCCCCTTTGTTCTCTTGTAGTAGGGTGGACAAACCAGGGGTCTGAGAGTTCTGCTCCTATAGGCCCCTTTCAAATATTATGCATGCATCACATTCCATTCCACCTGGAATGGCATTATAATGAATTATATAGCATTTAAAAATAGCTGAGAAAGTTACACACACTTCAGAAGACTATTATGGAAATGTTAACCTATTAATTATTAATGGCTTGTCATCCCTAAAATATTCTTCTCAAGTGCATGTCACTTTCTCTGCTTTTTTAATGCCATTAGTATTTTATCAATTAAAATGTGTTTCTGGGCCATTTTGTCTCTTTCTGGTTTTTACAGCATCCCGACATTAACTCCCTCCGCTATTGATATACAGTGGCTCTCAAAAGTATTCACCCCCCTTGGACTTTTCCACATTTTATTGTGTTACAACATAGAATCAAAATGGATTTAATTAGGAGTTTTTGCCACTGATCAACACAAAAAAGTCCATAATGTCAAAGTGAAAAATAACATCTACAAATTGTTCTAAATTAATACAAATACAAATACAAAACAGAAAATAATTGATTGCATAAGCATTCACCCCCTTGAGTCAATATTTGGTAGAGGCACCTTTGGCAGCAATTACAGCCATAAGTCTCTACCAGCTTTGCACATCTGGACACTGCAATTTTGCCCATTCTTCTTTGCAAAATTGCTCAAGCTCCGTCAAATTGGATGGGGACCTTTGGTGAACAGCAATTTTCAACTCTTTCCACATATTCTCAATTGGATTGAGGTCCGGGCTTTGATTGGGCCAATCCAGGACATTGACCTTTTTGTTTTTAAGCCACTCCAGTGTGGCTTTGGCTGTATGTTTGGGGTCATTGTCCTGCTGGAAGGTGAACCTCCGCCCCAGTCTCAGGTCTCTTGCAGACTGAAACAGGTTTTCCTCTAGAATTTCCCTGTATTTGGCTCCATCCATCTTGCCCTCAATCCTGACCAGTTTCCCAGTCCCTGTCGATGAAAAGCATCCCCATAACAGGATGCTGCCACCACCATGCTTCACCGTGGGGATGGTGTTCTCAGGGTGATGAGCAGTGTTGGCTTTGCGCCACACATAGTGTTTTGCGCTAAGGCCAAAAAGTTCAATTTTGGTCTCATCAGACCAGAGAACCTTTTTCCACATGTTTGCTGTGTCTCCCACATGCCTTTTGGCAAAATCCAAACAGGATTTGATATGGGTTTTTTTCAGCAATGGCTTTCTTCTCGCCACTCTTCCATAAAGCCCAGCTTTGTGGAGTGTCCGGGTTATAGTTGTCCCATGGATGGTTTCTCCCATCTCAGCTGTTTTGGTTTTGGTGGACGGCCTTCTCTAGGCAGAGTCGCGGTTGTGCCATATTCTTTCCATTTTTTAATAATGGATTTAACGGTGCTCTGGGGGATGTTCAAAGTTTGGGATATTTTTTTATAACCCAACCCTGATTGGTGCTTCTCCAGAACTTTATCCCAGACTTCAGCAGGTTTTCCTCCAGGATTTCTCTGTACTTTGCTGCAACCATTTTGCCCTCTATCTTCACAAGCTTTCCAGGCCCTTAAGCAGAGAAGCATTCCCATAGCATGATGCTGCCACCACCATGCTTCACGGTAGGGATGGTGTTCTCAGGATGATGTGCGGTGTTAGGCTTGCGCCAAACATAGCGCTTAGCATTGAGGCCAAAAAGCCCTATTTTGGTTCTCATCAGACCATAGAATCTTCTTCCACTTGGTCTCAGAGTCTCCTACATATTTTCTGTTTTATATTTGTAATGAATTTAGAACAATTTGTAGATTTTATTTTTCACTTTGACATTATGGACTTTTTTTGTGTTGATCAGTGGCAAAAACTTCTAATTAAATCAATTTTGATTCTATGTTGTAACACAATAAAATGTGGAAAAGTCCAAGGGGGGTGAATACTTTTGAGAGTCACTGTACATAACTGTGTTAAATAGGGAATGGAATAGACTTCATGACAGTTGATTAATACTTTAAAAAGCTTTAAATCTTTAAAAGATATACAAGCAAGAATAAAAAAAAAGAAAAAAGTGTAGGCCTATCCATCCCAGAATGATCACTGTACTTATAAAAAAACAGCAAACCAGTAAATAAAAAAAGCCAGATGGCAACCCTAGCAGTATACCTGATTCAAATTTACCATTCCCTGCCAATATACAGTTGTTAAAATACCGATTCAATCAAACTACCGTGTTAAAAACAAAAAAAAAGATTTTGAGTGATGACAGAAGGTGGAATGTCCTGACGAAAATGTCAATGCAGGGGGAGTGCAGGGGGTCAAAAATCTATTATATCTGTGGAGTTCCCCTTGTTAAAAGCGTACAATTGAAGCACTCTTTATAGCATATTGTGGCAAAGTGGTAATGACGTGCAGGTGAGTGCAGTGCAGAATAATCACACGGACAGACGTTGGTACAGGTGCAAGGGTGTTTATTTAATTTAATAAATGTCCAGAGCCTCAAGGCAAAACCTGTAAATAATAATAGTGCTGGAAGTGATACAGCGGCGTGTATCACTTCTAATTGTAATCCTACGGGTTTGACCCGCAACCCCAAAGTCCCGTTCCGACACCCACACTAAACACGTACACAAAGACAGTGCGTGATACAAGTGTTAAAAGGTGCAAACACAGAGACAGTTCCGAAAGTGAAACAGGTGAGTGGTGAAGTCCGGGTTTTCGCTGGCCTGCGGCTGCAGCTCCGGATCGTGCTCAGTAATCTTAGTGAGACAATAACACACAAGACACACAGTGTTAGGACACAGACACAAAACACTCACGGTCGCGTTCACGTTTCGGGCTCCTTCTCGGTTATATGTTTTAACCATATGCAAAGGAACAGATCACTCAAGCCATGCCCCCTATTTATACCCTCGCCCATGACCCCGAGGTTAACGAGCGCATCCGCTCCTCCAGTCCTCGGATGCCACGCCGCTTACCGTCTGGGTCACTGAGCTCGGGTGCCATGGCTCCGCCCCCTTCCGAACTGACCGACTTCCATCTACCCTACGGAATAAATTGTCGTGCCATTTCATTAAGGGTGCTCTGTTCCTCGTATACCGTGCTCTCACAGGTCGAGAGGGAGATCTAACACTAAGACTCATTCGATCTCTGTCACATATCCCACCGCTCAGAGTGGAGCCGAAGGAACACTCGGCTAACCCTACCTTTCCCATTACTCCCCCCTCCCGGGAAAAATAATCCGCATTTTGGTGGTCTTTCCCTGCACGGTGTACCATATGGTACATGAAGGGCTGCAATGCCAGATACCACCGAGTTATCCGGGCATTGCTGTCCTTCATTGTGCTTAACCACTTGAGTGGGGCGTGGTCAGTGACAAGATCAAATGAGTGTCCCAGCAGGTAGTATCTTAAAGAGTGAGTAGCCCATTTCATGGCCAAACACTCTTTTTCGACGACGGAGTAGTTGCGCTCCCGAGGGAGCATTTTTTTACTTATGTACAAAACAGGGTGTTCTACTCCGCCTACCATTTGAGACAGGACTGCACCCAAACCGACATCCGAAGCATCGGTGTGGAGGATGAATCTCTTAGTGAAGTCTGGAGTGATGAGAGCAGGGGCCTGGCAAAGTCTCTGCTTAACAGTATTAAACGCCCCCTGACATTCTTCTGACCATTTAATTAAATTTGGTGCGCTCTTTTTGGTGAGGTCAACTAAGGGATTAACCACTGTGGCATACTCGGGGATAAAGCGGCGGTAATAACCGGCTAACCCCAGTAGCGACCGCACTTGAGCCTTGGTTTTGGGGATTGCCGCGTCTACCAAGGCTTGGACCTTGGAGACAACGGGTTTCACCCTGCCATTCCCCATTACAAATCCCAAATATTGTGTTTCTCTTTTGGCAAACGCACATTTTCGCAAGTTAGCTGTCAGCCGGGCTGCCCTTAGAGACTGAAGGACGGCTGTGATCCTAGCCAAATGCTCTCGCCAGGTGGAGCTGTAAATGACCACATCATCAATATACGCTGCCGCATATTCACGATGTGGGTGTAAAACCTGGTCCATCAGTCTCTGAAAGGCAGCAGGCGCACCATGTAACCCAAACGGCATGGTTGTAAAATGAAACAGCCCCTCTGGTGTCGAAAATGCGGTTTTCTCTCTAGACCTACGAGTTAACGGGATCTGCCAATATCCTTTCGTCAGATCCAGAGTGGAGATGAACCTCGCCGTCCCCAGTCTATCTAGGAGTTCGTCGACCCGAGGCATGGGATATGCATCAAACTTGGCAATAGCGTTTACCTTGCGGAAATCAACGCAGAAGCGGTTGGTGCCGTCCTTTTTGGCCACTATCACAATTGGACTGCACCACTCGCTCCTGGAAGGCTCAATCACCCCAAGTTCGAGCATGTCCCATACCTCTTTGCGAACGCCACTCCGTCGACTTTCCGGGACCCGGTAAGGTCTCTCTCGCACTGTGACACCTGGGGGAGAGATAATGTCATATTCAGCGAGGTTAGTTCTACCGGGCGTGTTAGAAAAAACATCGCTAAATTCCTCAATTAACCTGCGTAGTTCACGTTGCTGATCAGGAAGTAACTGTTCCCCCATCGAAATGTTCTTTGTGCTAGAGGGTTCTAGCTCGGGCCCTAAATCATCCTCTATATTGCCTGGGGCTATAAATAACACCTCTCTTGCCTGCCAGGGCTTTAATAAATTTATGTGATAAATTTCTTTTTTGTTACGGCGATCGGGCTGTTTAATTTCATAATTCACCTTTCCTATAGCCCGAATCACCTCATATGGCCCTTGCCATTTAGCACATAGTTTGGATTCCGCTGAGGGAAGTAGCAGCATTACCTTGTCTCCCGGTCGAAAAGTTCGGATTAATGCATTTTGATTGTAATGCTGCTGTTGTCGATGCTGAGCCGATCTAAGATTGTCTTGGGCCAAACGACCGACCAAATCTAGGCGATCTCTCAGTAGGAGCACATGCTGCACTACATTTTTGGACGAGCCTTTGTGCTCCTCCCACCCCTCTCTCAACAGATCGAGGATGCCGCGAGGCTGTCGGCCGTACAAGAGCTCGAAGGGGGAGAACCCTGTCGAACTCTGCGGCACCTCTCTCACTGCAAAAAGGAGGTAGGGAAGGAGCGATGCCCAATGTTTTTGCTCCTGATTCACAAATCGTCTCAGCATTGCCTTTAGAGTCTGATTAAAACGTTCCACCAAACCGTCCGTCTGTGGATGGTAAACCGACGTTCTGATGGGACGTATTTTTAGTAATTTATATACCTGCTGTAGCGTATTTGACAAGAAATTAGTTCCATGATCAGTCAATATCTCGTTGGGGATCCCTACTCTTGCCATAATCTGCACTAGTTCTTTGGCTATCGCAGCAGCACTAGTGGACCTCAATGGAACTGCCTCTGGGTATCGCGTTGCGTAATCTACCACCACTAATATATGCGTATACCCGGAGTCAGAAGGTAGCAAAGGGCCGACTATGTCCACTGCGATGCGTTCAAAGGGGGTGGAAATAATCGGCAGTGGGACCAAAGGGGCGGGGCGCACTCGACCCGGCGCTACTCTCTGGCAGTCTGGGCATGTGGCTACATATTTCGACACTTCTTTATAAACACCTGGCCAAAAGAATCGAGCCAATATCCGTTCCCTTGTCTTGTCAACTCCGAGGTGCCCCGCAAAAGGGATATCATGCGCCAGCCTCATGACCTCCAGCCGACAAGACGGGGGAACCAATAATTGTGTTACAGGATGTCCTGTGCCCGCGGCCAGGTTTACCCTATATAGTAATTGCCCCTTGATAATGAAGTGTGGAAATACTAGTGCCCCAGCGCCTTCAACATCCTTACCTTCAATGGACCGGACCTGTCCCCGAATGTGCACCAGTGATGGGTCATTGTCCTGCTCCCACACTAGGTTCACATTCGAGTGCCACATGTCCGGTATATTGAGCGGGGCAGGAGTAACATCTGCCCTTGATGGCCCAGTAACCTCGCCCTCTCGGTCACACTGCGTTCCGACCCCCTTTGACTGACGTTTTTCACCGTTATAACAGGCTCCCACCAGCCCCCAGCCTTGTCTCATTAACGCTCCCTCCCATTTCCGCAGCCTTCTCTCTTTGTTTGTTTTTTTCGGCCGGAACAGGGAAGAGAACATTTCCGCTTGAAAGGGAAAAACATTACCAATTATTTCCCCTTCTACTTTTTCTGCCACATTTGCGTGTATGGCCGGGACTGCCCTTAATTTCAATAAATCTTTATAGTTGGGCCAGTCCCGACCCAGAATAATGGGATGTGGTAACCTTTCCGCTACCCCAACTACCAGGGAACGTTTCATCGGACCGACCGATAAATATGCTTTTACTGTGGGGTATGTTGCCGTGTCTCCATGGATACAGGAGATCGCCACCTGACCTTGTGGCTGCCACACCATACCGCCCAAGAGAGATGCTCTAATTAAGGTCTGACCACACCCTGTGTCCACTAATGCATGGGTCTTCACATTTCCAAAAATCACCTTAACAATACAAGGCCCCTCCCGACCATTTTTCCCTCGCTTACCCGCTTCAGATGCCAGATTACAGACGGCCACGTCACACTCCATCGCAGATGGGCATGACCTAGCCTGATGTCCCGGCTGGCGGCACCTAAAACAGGTAGGGGGAAAGGAGGGCACAGTATTAAATGGTCTGTCCCGCTGCTGGTATGGCAACGGGGCAGGGGCAGCACCTCTACCCCCGCTGGGGGCCAACCTTGGTCTCCATGAAGAGGAGGCAAGGTCGCCCATTGGGGTTGGTGCTCTCGAAGGGCGTTGACCCGGTCCTGGTGGTGGGGCTGATGGAGCAGAGAGAGGAGGTGGGGCTCGGCTGCTCCGTTGAGGTAGCGGGGTGAGTAGCCCGGTCTGGGCGGATACCAGGGAGTCCTCGAAGTCCTCAGCGAGTTTGACTGCCTGTTCCAGGGTGTCGGGGTTGTGGCGCCGTATCCATCCTTGGGTCTCGGCGCCGACCACATGACAAAACTGCTTGATAACGATGGCCTCCCCCATCTGGGCAGTTGTTTTTAGCGCCGGGGTGAGCCAGTGTATCATGTGGTCACAGAGCTTCTGCGCGACCACCCTGGGGCGTACGTTCGGGGACCTCCTGTACTCCCTGAACCTCACTCTGTGCGTTTCCTCCGTAATATTCAGACAGCGGAGAATAGCCAGCTTTACCAGGTCATATTGAGCGGCGTCGTCATCCCCCATTGCCTGGTATGCTGCCTGCGCTTCCCCAATCAGGCAGGGTCCCAGCTGGCTTGCCCAGAACTGTCGGGGCCATGACGCGGTGGTAGCCAGCCGCTCAAATGCCACCAGGTATGCCTCTGGATCATCATCCGCCGTCATTTTATGCGTCCTGGCTTTGGGCGCTATGAAGCCGCGTTCCGCTGATGCTGTGGGAGGTATTGCCAGCCCGACCCTCTCGATCAACGCGGTGTACCTCTCCTCTCTCCGTCTTTCCTCCCCCTCCCGTCTGCTGTCCAGCTGCTCCAGCAGCGCCGACAGTGTTGCGTAGTCCATCTCCTACTTCTGACGACCACGTGTGGCAAAGTGGTAATGACGTGCAGGTGAGTGCAGTGCAGAATAATCACACGGACAGACGTTGGTACAGGTGCAAGGGTGTTTATTTAATTTAATAAATGTCCAGAGCCTCAAGGCAAAACCTGTAAATAATAATAGTGCTGGAAGTGATACAGCGGCGTGTATCACTTCTAATTGTAATCCTACGGGTTTGACCCGCAACCCCAAAGTCCCGTTCCGACACCCACACTAAACACGTACACAAAGACAGTGCGTGATACAAGTGTTAAAAGGTGCAAACACAGAGACAGTTCCGAAAGTGAAACAGGTGAGTGGTGAAGTCCGGGTTTTCGCTGGCCTGCGGCTGCAGCTCCGGATCGTGCTCAGTAATCTTAGTGAGACAATAACACACAAGACACACAGTGTTAGGACACAGACACAAAACACTCACGGTCGCGTTCACGTTTCGGGCTCCTTCTCGGTTATATGTTTTAACCATATGCAAAGGAACAGATCACTCAAGCCATGCCCCCTATTTATACCCTCGCCCATGACCCCGAGGTTAACGAGCGCATCCGCTCCTCCAGTCCTCGGATGCCACGCCGCTTACCGTCTGGGTCACTGAGCTCAGGTGCCATGGCTCCGCCCCCTTCCGAACTGACCGACTTCCATCTACCCTACGGAATAAATTGTCGTGCCATTTCATTAAGGGTACTCTGTTCCTCGTATACCGTGCTCTCACAGGTCGAGAGGGAGATCTAACACTAAGACTCATTCGATCTCTGTCACACATATGAATACTGTTTACAAAAGAATGACACTTAGAGTAGATTGTGACTTTTTACATGATTACTTTCTACACAAACCACAACCATGTGTGACAAATATATGCCACTCAGATGTGTTATAAATCACAAATTAACTCACCACTGAGCACATGTATACCTTTAGAAACATGCTTTTGTCCAGAGTTCTTAGATTTAGTTTTAATGTAAGTTTCCACTGTTGAATATTCATGAGACAAAAATAAGAGTGGCCCATGGAGAGCTCTGCTGTGCTGCTCATGAACTTTGCACTTTTCAGCTCTTCATATAATTAAATAACACACTGTCTACATTTATTAAAAGTATAAATACTCTAGTAAACATAAATAATAATCACAAAAATGTTTTATTACCCTGTAAAAATATCATCATCTGAAGCAATTTGAAACAGTTAAAAATGTAATAAAAATATTAGAGTCTTCTATATTTATCTCAAAACACTGCGTTTTAAGTTGCTACCCTTATACAAGGCCCATATCTAGCTTTGTCGACTTAGATTCATGGATGTAAAATAAATGGAAAGTAGACATTCTAAGCTTTCTGCCAGTGTAGGCCCTAGCAAGTACAACATACAGAAAGGTGGAAAAAAAGCATTTCCTTCCTTTATTCTGAGATTTCAAAACCTAAGCCGGAAATTGGCAAATGTGTCATTTTACAACGGTGATGTAGGAGGGCGGAGCGAGATTCACTCAGTGCAGCCTCTATGATACTGGGGCTTTTTAACCTCAAAAATATATTGTAAAAATAATATTTTCTGAATAGACTAATATGCAGTGAGGACTTAGTGGACTGGCAGAACTGCTGTCCACTGGCAGAACTTGTACACTTAAAACTTTTTATCTTTCAATTTAAAACAACCATCTAGCTTAGAATATTTTTTTATGGGTAAAGTGTTGATCATTTTGTATACATATTTCATTATTTTAAATAATGAAGGCTCAAAGTCAGTAGAGGGCATAACTCAAATCCAAGATGGCCACTGGACAGAAAAAGTAGCTGAATTTGGTGCGTTAAAATTAATTTTTACATGATTAAAACACATTTTGGCAGTATTTTGTTCTCAGATATGTTAGTTAGTTTAAAACGAAACGTAATAATATATTTTGTTTGCTGAAATCTAACATTTATTTTGTCCTCCCTACTTGTAGTGATTTTTACTGATAGAGTGCTGCCCAGCCAGAGGGCCTGGGGATGCCATGCTACATTTGTCTGATGAATTCACTGCCAGGGCAGAGCTTGGATACTGCACTCGATATTGCACTTGAGATATGTCCCACTGGAAAAGAATATTAGTAGAAAATTATTTTTCATAGAGCAATAAATAATACCATTCTATTCAGAAGTACTCATGTCAAAGGACTAAAACATATTTTGTTCTTGATTTGTTTTTTTCAAAATATAAAAAATACATATTTTTAGTTCTTTGCAGTTTTCTATTACACTGTATCAAATAATCAATCATAATTTGACTGTCTAAACTGCTGTTTAAACCAGACTTCTAACTTGAAATGCTGCTGCTCTTCTTAGAAACATCAAGCTAGTGGATATTATATTTAATCCTTCCTGTATTTTTGATAGTCAGCTTATAAGTAATGTTATCTGTCAACAAACAGAAGGCCTAATCTTACTCAAATCTATACGTTTTTATATGTAAAACTGAGCTTCCAAATGTAGTTGAACTAAAGTGGACCAAATAGCATATTGCTGATCTAAAGTTTTTCACACCGCTATCTCAAGGATGTAGTCGAAGCCAGTGCTCCAGATAAGGTTTTGTGTCATTGAGTAATTTACTCTTCAATTTAGACACTATGGCCCATATGCATAAGACTTACTGTCCTTTATCATGCAAAATACAAATCTCATTTGCTGACCTACAGCTACAGTTAATGCTGCATGCTACACAAACAAACAATTTACAGATACTGGCAGATTTGTATTTTCAGTGCATGACATACTGCATTTTTAAAGGAAATAAAAGTGCCTAATCAAATTTGCTTTTACAACCATTTCCAAGATTTCACTGACTCAAATTCACGATCCATGACCTCAGTAACAAAATTGTAGCCTTACTTATGACCCATGTTGCTTCGATAAAAAATTCAAGTCACCAATATCTTTAAAATATATAACACTGCCAGACGGACAACACGGGACACAGCAAATAATAACGTAATGTGTGTCTTGTAAACTTTGCAGGGTGTTCTGCAACACTAATGTTTTAATAACCATAACTTTGACTGCTAACCTAATATAGTTGCGATATTTAGGTCATGTAACTTAAGGGGTACAGAAACTCTTTCAGTTAAGTTCCAGTTTTTTTTTTAAAATCTGTTTTACTACCCTCTGGTCATATCAAATATGCAGATCACACACTTTATTCACATCCATTTGTTTAAGTCCTCAAACCATTTGATTAGAGATGCCAGTCCCCTTACGACAAAACTGTCCCGGCCGTAATCAGCTTGTATTGCATTGGAATAAAGACAAGTGTCTTTTAATATGTTAAAATATAATATGATGTTAAAATGAATTGTTTCACTGCCACATTGTTTTAACCACTGGCAATATCAATGACAGTTTTTTTGTTGTTGTTTTTTGTTTTTTTTTACATAATTATTTTACTGCATGTTTAACTATTACATCAGAGATGCCATTCCCATTACATGATGTCTCTGAGTATTTAATTTTTGTTCGCAAAACGCCACTTTCTAGATCAAAAATTGTAATAACAGCTGTGGCAGAGGAAGTATGTTACATTGTTTGAATTGTTTTTACACAACCAGTGAAATAAATTGTCCAGGGGCTTACAGAGTTCCACCATTAGGAGACAAATAAATGTGTAAATCTAGACTTGTAAATTGAGGAATGTCTACAGGAAAAGTATTTAGAAAATAAAAGGAATAATATTTGACACTGATGAAACTTGTGTCATCACTGCAGCGTGATTCCTCTATTACACATAGGAGCTGGCTAACTAATCACTAGCTAAAACATTGATTTTGTAAAACCACTGGTGTATAATCTAAGGCAGGAACCACTGAAACACTTTCCTTTTAAACTCGATGGGCATTTGACAGCTACTGTCAGCAGTGGTGGCTTGTGGCCAAAATCTTTGGGTGCAGGTGAGGGGGTGGGGTCCAGGGGGCCAACCTCAGTGGTAGAAGCACTGTCCAGTGGATCTGTTTCTTGTTGGAAGCGATACAAAAAGTTTGCTCTGCAATGTCTTATGGCACATTTTCCATTTACTTTATTATTAAAGTCAGGAATGTCAGCTGCCATGTCTTTATCAATTGATAACAAGGTGTGCTGACATTGCTGGTGTTGCGGTAGGGGCTGGTGCTGTGGAAAGTGCCAGCCCTACCCTTTCAATGAGCGCAGTGTAGCGCTCCTCCCTCCTTCTCTCCTCTGTGTCCCGTCTGCTATCCAGCACCTCTGCTAGTGCGTTGCAATCCATTATCCCACTTTATCACCACGCGTGGCAAAGTGGCTGCTGAGTAGAAACTGGTGTAGGGGTGATGCAGTGCAGAAATAATCACACATAGAAAACTGTAATCCGGTTTAGAAAAGGGGTTTGTTTTATTTTTAAACTCCCGGTCCGGCGACCAAACAATAATCCCCCAGCAATACACACCAATGTGTAGAGCACGGCAGGAAACAATAATAACTGGTTTTGCAAACTAAATAATAGTACACAATATCCACCCCACAATACAATACACAGTTACCAGTCCAAGTGCGTGCAGTAGTGTTGGTGGTGGGTGATAACAATTTAAACAGTCACTGTAGTGCAGTGTTGTTCCGGGTAGTGCTGGCCCAAGGCGACAGCTCCGGAGACGTGTTAGCCGTCTAGTGAATTTACAAACAAAAGACAATTACTAACAGAGACAAAAACAAACAAAACACTCACAAACACTTTTCACAATAATTCAATGGGGATCTCTCCCGGTCCTTCCAGTTCCTTATCTGGCTCTGAAACTAAGCAAAGGAAAAGATTTATGATCCTCTGTCCCCTTATGCTATCATGCTTGACCCCTTGGTAAACAATTGCAGCTGTCTCTACTGTCTGCGGCTGCTACATCGTTTCCCTTCCGGGTCAGTATGTTCCTGCAACAGAGTCTCGCCTTCTTCCAGACTGGCTGATTTCCCGACCTGGGGAAAGAACTGTCAGGCCAGCCCATCCAAAGCCTTTCCCTTTCTCTGCTTGGCGCCCTCACAACCAAAACTCATTATATTTCTGTCATACAAGGCTAAAGCATTTAATCGTTCAGTTTTCATACTGTTTCTCAAGAAGGTTTTTATCCACTTCAGTGTTGAGAAACATCCTTCTGCCTGTGCTGTAATCATCGGAATGGTAATATCTTCAGCATTTTGTAATCTCCGGAAAAGTTCTGTCCAAGTTGTTATATATCATCAGTTCAAGCATACTTTAAAAATCTTCTGTTTCATACACTGTTTGTAAGTCAATGCATAAGGAAGTCTTACTAAGCACTGGGTATGTTTCCTCTAGCACACTGTCTGGGAAAGCTACCTGATATTCATCAAAATGGTCACTCTGCAGCAATTTTGCAGAGACAGTGCTTTCTGAAAGCAAACTGTTCCTTTGCGTGAGAGATGATGATGTTGCAAGTTTGCAAGACAGCTGTGTCATAATCTTCTGTGGTATTTGGCCCTGTAACAGGATAGCTTGGTGGTGGTGACATCAGGCCAGGAAGTACACAGACAACACAGCTGGGTTAGGGAAGCGCTGCGGCACATTTATTTCAAATAAACAAAAGTGTTTTTGGTTGAAAACCTAAACAAAACATCTCGAGGGCCAAAACAAACAAAACACAAAATAAAACGAACACTAAATCCAACAAGTATCGTACTGGTTTTAGAGCCAGCATGAGTAGCAGTTGTTTTCTTTTCAGTTATTTTTCTTTACCTCCTCTTATTCCCATTCTCTACTCCTAGACTCTCCAAACTAGCAATAAATTAATCAATTAATTAATCTGGAGATGGTCATCTGCACAGGGTTTACAGGGATGGGGCTTCCACCCCCTCCACGCTGCCAAACAACAACAAACTAAACACTTGTTTGAAATAAAAACAAAATACATTTAAATCATACCTCATTATCCCCTACCAGACAATACATTTGTTTTAAATAATAATAATACACCAATACATCTGAAATCATAACAATACATTCACCCGTGCTAAAATAAACAATACATATATTTACAAGCAGGGCTTTGCCCTGCCCCCTCTAATTATGTGCAGGGCTTCTCCTTTGCCCTGCCACAGGCCCCCTTCATCTTTTTTGGCATTGGTGGCAGGTTCTCAGGCAGGCTGGATTCCAGTGTTCTAACAGATGCTTGGATGTCCTGAATGCTTTGAACAAACTGAGTTACCGCTTCATTTGCATCAACAGATGTAATATTGTTTGCCTGGAGTTTCCGATACAAAGTATCCACCTTCATCATTATCTTTTGGAACAAGTACAGGAAGTACAGAAACTCTCTCTCCATGAGGCTATGGCAAAAACCATTAGCTTCTCTATCTGTGACACTGTCAAAGTCTCCTGAATCACTCATTGTTTGAAAACACTGTAACAGGTGATTGCGCTGTTCAAGCACTGTCCTCATTGCTCCACTACGAAGATTCCACCTTGTTTGAGGAGCAGTTGGTCATCTTTTCTTTACAACTTCATCCAAAACAGCAGTTTTCTTTGGAGAGCGAGAGAAAAAAGTTGAAAAACCAGAGAGGGTTTGGAAAAAAATGTGATCCTCTGAAACCTGACTCACTGCTTGTCCCATTATTAGATTTAGTTGATGGGCATAGCAATGGACATAATGTGCATTTGGATATTTTTCCCTTAAAAACTTCTGGATCCCACCAGTTTCACCATGCATTACACTAGCTCCACCGTGCTCTGTGCAATTATTTGAGCGTTTTCACTTTCTTCTGTGAATATGGCATCTAGCTGTTGCATAATGGCAGTGGAAATGGCTTTGTAAACCCAATAAATCGCTCAACAACATGTCCAGTTTTGGGAACAATGTGCCTAAATACTAGTACACTTTGGGAAATATTTGTAATGTCACTGGTTTCATCAAGTTGAACAGCGACATAATCAGTCTGTTTCAGTTTCTTTCACAATATCTTCCCTATAAACCTGTAACATGCAGCTTATAAGTTCACTTTAAACTGTCTTAGAGGTGCCCTTAAAGACTGTGGCCTTCCTCAAATGTGTTTCCATTGCCTACCAGCTCAAGTGTGAACAGGATGGCTTTGCAGGGGTGACGTCAGACCGGAAACACAGATTCAACACAAGGAATGGCGGGGCAAAACTGAAGCGCAACGGCGCTCAGTGAATTTATCAAATAATAAAACAAACAAAAGATTTAAACAAACACAAAAGAAACAAAACAAAAGGAGCATTGGCCAAACAAATAAACAAATAACAAATAAGTATCGTGCTGGTGTATAAACCAGCACGCTTAGCAATTGTTATATTCTCTTTACCTCCTGTCTCTACTCTCGTTCTCTACTCCAAACATCCTTCCAATAATTACCTATTAAACAACAACCTTATTAAGGCTCCAGCCACATTCCCACAAGCTTTACCAGTAACATTACCCGCTCCCCAGGCTGGAACTATCTGACCTTAGCGCGCTGGTTATATTCATCTTTTTGTGCAGCCTGAGCCTTCTCTAAGTATTCCCTTACTATAAGGGTCACCTGCTCTATTCTTTCCCTCAAATTAAGGACATGCTCAATAACATTTTTCCCTGTGCCTGTCTGTTCCTCCCAGGTTTCTTTTGGTTTTGTCAAGAATTCCACAGTTCTGTCTACCATACAGTAGTTCAAAAGGGGAAAACCCTGTGGAAGACTGTGGCACCTCCCATACTACAAACATTAAATAGGGCTACATTATCACAGTTTTTACCATCTTTACTAACTGCCTTACGCAACATATATTTTAGTGTATGGTTGAATCGTTGTACCAAACCGACCGTTTTGAGGTGTGTGACCCGCATGGCTTGTGAGTGATGTCAGACCAGGAAGAGATGGACACAACAGGCAAGTAATACGGGTGAAGCGCTGGTGCACATGTTTAATAATAAATAAAAAGACTGAACAAACAAAACACTTCTCACAACGGCACTGTGGCCAAAACAGACAAACAATACAGACAAGGAACAAACAAGTATCATGCTGGTATACAACAGGTAACAATTGTTTTTTATTGTATTATTTTTATCTCACGACTCACCTTTCTCGTTCCGTCTCTGAACACACTAACCCCGTTCAGCAAAAGCTGCAGGTTTTTATACATGTGACCATCTCCAGGTTAGTAATAAATGAATCATCTGGAGACATTCTCCACAAGTTTAGCATGGATGGAGAATTTTAACCCCAGCCATGCTGGAAAACAACAGTAACAAAACATTGTGTTTTTACGCACTAAACAATACATTTAAATAGTAATAATACAAAATCATACAAAATAAACAAAATACACACAGGGGCAGGGTGTACCCCATCACAGGATGGTAACCAACGTGTGTAAAGCTTTAATATTCAATAACTTACACAAGTCCTGCTTTCACTTTGACACAAACGGAGTACTATGGTCTGTAAGCATCTTCTCAGGAATCAATCTACTATAACCAGGATATATTCATGCCCCCTTGCTGATTTGTATCAATTATTGGTAACAATATTAGTGGATACCTAAAATGTGTACGTGGGCTGTTTTTCTGACAATCTGGACAGGAATTGCAATAATATTTTATATCTTGGTAGACATTAATCTCTTTAATATTCTCTTGGTTGTTTTGTCAATTCCCAGATGTCCCCCTGTGACAGGATGAATGGTGCAGTGCAAAATATGTGGAATGTCCAGATTGTTGTCTCCCAAAGAATAATCCTTTTTAATAATTAACAAAAATATCACAAAATAATCAAAATGAAAAATAATAATATACCCTGCTATCAGCGATGATATTGGGGTAAAACAAGAAGTCCCGACACAAAAAGTAAACAAAAGACACTCCTTAAACCACAATCCTCCGTGCACGAAACTGTGCTCTTCTCCTTGGTGGATCGTGGTGCGTGCGCTGTGCTGTGTTGTGCTCTGTGGTGAGGGTATGCTCTGGGGTACGTGCTGGCTCCGCGGCTACAGCCTCCCGTCCTCCTGCTCCTCTAACGATAAACACAAACAAACACGTAATACAAAATAGAAAACACAAACACCAGCTCCGGCCGGCTGTTTTACTTTCTCAGCGCAAGGGGAGGTTTTGACGTAGCTGCTTCCCCTTTGTACCCAGCAAACTCCTCCCTGCAGTCAGCGCGTCGCCATGGTTTCTCCAATAGAGGGCTGCCCCGCAGCTGACCGCAATGGAATCGTCCTGAGTACTTGCAGCTACACGGCCCTCCTAATATGGTCACCTTCCGGTTTCCACCTACCACTGAGGTGGCAGATCTTCCCCCTTACACAGCGCCCTTTCTAATCGGGAGGGAGATTTACAGCATTGATCCTTTCTCTCTCTATCACACCCCCAAACAAATGATTATGGGCTAGATGCATTACTGTTCGCTTATAATTTTGTGGCACTAACAGTTGTTTTTTTTCTTTGCCATTACTTGGTACAAAACCGATTATAACAAATTATTTCTCACAATATTTCCTTCAACTGGATTCCTATTCACCATCACCACCTTTTTTTTATATCAGCTAACAGGGGATCCAAAGCCTGGTCGTGACGATATGTAGTGCCGTGAACTGTGCTAGTATAGAACTTTCCCCAGTCTCAACTATTCCTCTGTCTCCCTGGAAATATCCTGTTCAGTACACTGAATTGCCCTGCCTTTAGCAACTCGTTCAGCATTTTCTCCCACCAATGTCTTAACTGAACTAAAGCCCCGCCCAAGACCTGTAGCTTTAGCTGTTCTATGCTCTTGTCTTGTTTTCCTCTGTTTACAGTTTAATACAAACAAATTGGGAGCAGTAAACGGGAATAGTTTTCCAGTGCTCTCTTCTGGCTTAATTTTCTCCGGTTCACTTTTATGTTCAGGGAAGGCCAATTTTCCCTTCATTTCGACCACAGCATTAAATCCTGGAAAGTCCCGTAGCAGTATTACCTCATGGGGAAGTCTAGGTATTACCCCAACCTGTATCTCATAAAGATTTTCGGGTAACCCGACTTGTACTGTAGCGGTTGGATACTAATTGGTATCCCCATGTATGCAGGTAATACCGGTTTTCCGGGAATGTTCCAATTGGGTTGATCTCACTAAATTACCTGACACCAATGTTACAACACTGAATGGATTCAGATTCATTTGGACACTATACTGCTAGGTCACCCCACTTGTTACAGCTGTAACACCTGTAATTTTTCTCAGCCCTTTTAAAACCATTGGCAGACTTAGCATAACCTGTAAAAGGCTCTTTTCCCCTTAACCCCAATCCCTTCATGGTCGTTGACTGCTCTTCAGCGTCCCCCTTCCCCAGAGTTTTGGAAAACCGGTTCCTCGGGCTGGGGGGTTGCCAGTTTTCCCAAGATGGACCAGAGTAAGGTGTGCAGATCAGTTCCTTAGCAGCCAGCTGTCGTTCTACTAAGGCAACATATTTGTCGACATTGGCGGGGTCACTTTGCCCAGGTTGCCCTGTCTGAGGTCGAGGATCGGTCTGAGGCCACCATCCTGCTTGGCCACTAGGAAGTACCTGGAGTAGGACCCTTCCTCCAACTGGAGGGGGTCTATCATGTGAATAGCCCGCTTTTGCAGAAGAACTGCTACCTCCTGGGTCTGTGACTGATGTTGTAGTCACACAGTGAGTAGCTGGTTTAAACGGTAGTGTGGCAATGTGCTCCACCCCAGTGTGCATTTCTGTGTTGTATGTTGCGTGTGTTAATGTTGGTGTATAGAGATTGGTACACAGGATATAAACGGGTCTGTGTTTCACGTGTATTTAAAAATGTAGATTTGTATTTAGGCACGAGGATGGCACAGATCACTTCACGTGCTGGTTAAAATGTAATGTGTGGTCACGGGAGTACACTTAATTAATTCACGTGCTGTTGTACCGAGATTCCAATTGAATGATTGACTAGCAATCGACTCTCGGTACAACTGCATAAAAGCAGCATGTTTTCACTCACTCGGGGTTGGGTGTTCAGGGCGAAGGAACGGGAGAGAGTGAGGAGATAAATTAATAGTGAACAATTGCTACGTGGTACGTGTTTGTTTAGTGTTCGTCCCTGTGTGTCAGTGTCTGTTCGTTTTGTTTATATATTTATTTTGGCGTAAGTGCCGTGTCCTGTTTTGTGTTTAAAACCTTTTTATTTTGCAATAAACCTTCTGAACGCTACCATTGCGTCTCAGTTTCACTCATCACCACCGTCTGTCTGTGTGTTTCTTCCGGGTCTGACGTGTCACTACCAGCCAGCCTTGTGACAGGTAGTAAGCACCCAGACATCTGTGGTGCACTGACGCCAATACTCCAGATGGAACCCTGAAAAGAAGCCCTGCACCTGTGGCAGCAAACTCCTAGGACTGCTGCTCAGTTTGTGGCTTGGCCTGCGGCTACTGTCTCTGCACAGGGCGCCAGTTCTGAACATCAGCTCTGGCAGCAGGCACAGCTGACTGTGCCGTCTTTGAGGCCTAGGGTGCCAGTTTGCCGCTGGTTTACGCACTGGAGGTGGTCGCTTTGGAAGCAGTTGAACCAGCTCCTTCATGGTTTCCTGCGCGCGGAGAGAGTGCCGCAACATTTAGTCCACCGCGGGACCAAATGTATGCCATGGTGTAATCGGGGCACATAACAGCAATGCCTTGTCCCTGTGAGGCACGCGTGCGTGGGAAAGCCAAAGCTGCCTATGTGTAACTAGTAGCGCAGTCAGGTTCCTACCCACAGCCTGCCTGTTGAGTTTGGACACACAGAGCATGTTCTTCTTCTTCTTCTTATTATTTGTTTATTTAGCAGACGCCTTTATCCAAAGCGACTTACAGAGACTAGGGTGTGTGAACTATACATCAGCTGCAGAGTCACTTACAACTACTTCTCACCCGAAAGACGGAGCACAAGGAGGTGAAGTGACTTGCTGAGGGTCACACAATCAGTCAGTGGCTGAGGTGTGATTTGAACCGGGGACCTTCTGGTTACAAGCTCTTTTCTTTAACCACAAGCCCTTTTCTTGTTAACCAGGTGCAGCTCATCCTTTGTGGTGAGGGCCTGTGGTTCTCAGAAAGGGGCCTCAGCAAATGGGATGCAATTGTAATTGCTCAGCCTTATGGCGAATGCACTGGCTGAATAGGAGCACTTGAGTATCACCTCAGACACCCAGCACTGCTTGTTGGGGCAAATAGCGTCTTTGGACAGAAGTGCTAAATCAAGTGCCTGGACCAGGTGGCAACAGGTGCCTGGACCAGGTGGCAACAGCTTCTCCGCTTCATGTACCCTATATAGGGAATCCGTCGAATGGGAAACAGCAGGAGCTGTTGCCGATTGATCCCAGGAAGATTGAATTTCAAAAAGAAAATCCGGATACACTGGGGAGTGGGACAGGAGAGATGGTATATCATCAAAGATGGACTGCCTTGTTTCACCTTTAGTAGGCCCTTGGAGGAGGAGAAGGAGAAGCAGAAGAGGATGAGGAAGACCGAGAGGACAGCCTTCTGCCTAGGCTATTTTCCCGGGTGTGTCGTCCGGTCTCTGCTGGCACAAAGCCATTGGGTGAGGACGCAGTCACCGCTCTAACTGAGGGTAATGGGGAAGAGCGCTGAGCAGGAGTAAGCAATGCAAAGCACTCTGTAGCACTGCGGGATAACTGATTCTCAAGCCTGCACTTGGAGAAAGGGGCACAAAACCCGCAGAAGCTGTGATTAGCCAGTGTCTCCTTGGCGTGCTCTGGCCCCAGGCAGGAAGAGCACCTGCTGTACTTGTCCTCACCAGGCAGAGTGGCATTGCGTGCGTCACAATAATGTTGAAACTGTGCAGTGGCTGGCCCAGAGTGACAACTCCATCAAACCACTGTGGGAAGTTTTGGAATGCCACCTTAGGCATGAGACCACCAAGCTTTGCTGAAATGTGAAATGCTCTGAGGGAGGATTGGCATTATATTCCCCGATATCTATCAAAATGTAGTGGCCAGTGTTAGTAACAGAGCCTGACCTGTGATTGCTGCCAAAGGAAACAACACTGCATGTTTGCTTAATGTAGCTTGAAACTTGTTAACTGTTAAATGTTTCAGTTCCTTTATTGACAAAATAGATTTTTCCGGATGACCTATTTTGTAATTTCAAATTGTGCTTTCCAAATACAATTCTATCTTGTATTAAAAATACAGTGTTTCCAAAGTAGTTTGTATTCGGATACATTTACTTAAGTATTTTGCCCAAGCCAGTATTGGTGTTAAATAGATGCCATGATTGGCACTTTCCTATTGAAAGAATGTGATTCACATCTTTGTCTTTATCAGATATGACTTTGTTTTAAATATTATTGTGGCAGGGCGGATGTGCTGTGATTTTTGTATTGTTTTGAAACTTTATAGTGAAGGTGAATGCTCAGCCTGTATTTTGTTTTGTTTTGTTTGAACATTTGTTTTGGCCCTTGTGTCGTCTTTATTTCTTCATGTGTTTTGCTTGTTTTTTGTTTAATAAAGTGCGCAACAGTGCTTCACTGCAGATACTGTCTCTGAGTCTCTAATTCCTGCCGGTAACATCTTTGGCCGTGATTCTATCCTGTCACAGTGGTGTCAGGGTGGGCTAGTGCCCCCCTAGAGACTCAGAGCAGGACTGCAGTTGAAAAAATACATTAAAAAAAATTGATAACTGGATCTGCCAAAACCCCGATGCGTCCCAGACTCAGTGGGACAACGGATTGAAAGACCTCCTTAGCTTACTGGAGGAACAAGGTTAGTGCCTTGCATGCAGGGAGTTTGAGCACATGGTGGTATGCTGCCCCATCTTTTTAACAAGGATTGGCCCATTGACAAACTCGTGAAATCGCTTTTTAAAAAAGGATTGCCCATTGAAGCAGGGAGCGATCAGGCTGCTTTATTTGTTTCATATTGCTATTCCAAATTGACTGAGCCTGTTTTTCCCCCTCAAAAGTCACAGCAGAGATCCAAACTGGTCAGGTCACACTCCACCCCTACTGCTGTTCAAGCTTCACTCGCCTCTGATTCAGCGACTACAACCCCTCAGTTTTCAATTTGATCTGATCCTCTGATTTGCGTTATCAGATTTAACGATATCAAGCAACTCATTGATCCTCTTTCCACCACAATTTCTACAGTATCTGATCGCCTGGATGCGCAGGATAGCAGGATCACCTGGATCCTGGATAGCTGGATCACTCACTTGGAACCAGCAGCCATTACATCCTCATCAGTGACAACAACACTCGTCTCTCCTGCTGTTTCAGCCATGCCCACACCTACTCTTGAGTTGCCAATCTTCACCTCCTGTGCTTCAGTTGTTAATCGCCACTCTCTCTCTCCTCAACTGATGCGCAATATTATGGAAGGTAAAGATGTTAATTTGGTCTCTCTTCTTATTGCAACCTCAGAATTTCTGGGTCACAGGGTAGTTGACTGTGGAGATCTGTCTGTAATCTTGGGATCCTCGGCTGTGAAAAAACGTACTCTTGGAGAATTTGTGCTCGCATTTTCTGTTTTTCGCGATGTCCTCTGTGAAGTTTATACTCATGGACAACAAGAACTGGACTCATATTTATTTAACATTGTTGATCTCTCGGTCAGATATGGCGTTATCATTTTTTATGAGTATCATAAAGCTTTTTCAGCCAAAGCAGCATCTCGGTTAGCATTGGACAATACACCGATTGACTAGTCTCAACCTGATCTCTTTAATAGATTCTTCAGTGGTCTCTGTGCTAACGCTTGCAGAGTTTGTGCTTTCACCGCCCATTCTACCTCTCTTTTCTCCAACAGCTGCCTCCTCTTCAGCCTCAAATTATTCTTCCCCTGCTTTCGACAATATTCTTTTTCTTTTTTAGGAATCGTGCGTCTGCAGTTTCTCCTATTTGACATTGATGATTTTATTTAGACAAACAACTGGGATTTTATTGTGCTAAGTATAGGTGATTAACACTAGAACCGCCTCGGTTATACTCATACCTAAAACCGCTGCCGGCAGTCATTATGACGGTTACATTTTAAACAACATCAGTATTAAAATGAAAGACAAACTATCCGATACAACTCAAAATTCAAGCGCATCATATCAAACATCTGCACAGCTGAAACACAGTATTCAAATTAACAATTAAACATAAAAGGGTTTATTTTCTAACTTGCCACATATAAAACACTACTTCAAAAAAATGGAAAAACTATAATAAAAGAAATATTTCAAAAGAAACTAGTGTGTAAACAGGTAAATGTACAATATGTAAATACAAAACTGTAAAAAACTAAAGTAGTTTTTAATTTAAAACAAAAGTAAGATATGTTTTCTCTTGCGTGTGTGTCACTCGGTGCAGCACTGAATCCAGCCAGCTGCTTTACAGTTTTCTATTTGAAATGTTTCTGCTGAAGCGCTGTGGCTAGCTTCAAGATGAAATCTCTCCTAGTGATATTTTCCCTGGTGCGTTCCTTTTACAAAACAAAAGAATTGATAGCTGCCAGGTCCAGTAAAGATAACAACATGCTAGGATATAAAAATAAAATAGAATATTGTAGGTTATATTCCAAATAAAAACATGTATTGTAAAAGGCAGTCAAAATGACTGCTCTGGCGGTTCTAGGTAGAGGGGATTATAACTTTTATTTTTGCGATTTTGCCTTTCAAACGCCATCAGGGTATTTAATATATGTATTTAGGTAAAGTCAAGAATGGAGAACCTTGTACTCTTTTTTATCTGAAAATTACTTATTTTGTAACACACATTATTATGCTGAACTCTTAGCCTTTCAAGATACATTTCTTTCTGTAATATTAAGCAAATTAGGCTGAGTTTAGTGATTTTGAACTGGAGCATATATGTGCGAGTATGCAATGGCTTTAAAACTGATTTCACCACAGTTGCATTACTTGGATGGTTTTCCTTGTAACTGCTATGTTTTAAGGCCTAGAAACAAGATTATATCAAATATCAGATTAAATGCCACAAAATTCCCTTTCATATGGTTAAGATATCTGAAAAAAACTATCTGTTGAGAAAAAGTGAAAAACACTGCCATCAGTAAAATTGTAAATAAATGGTTAAATGCATTATTTTGATTTTGTGGTATCCATTACTGTACATCCAACCCAACTGAGCACAGGTAAAAGGGCCTCTGTATGGTTAATAACACAATCTGCTTATAATAGGCAATGAATTGTGAATTCAGTGAAATGGAGAGACAAAACACAAGGCAGAAACTGTGGACCTTTAATGGTGAACATCAGTGGGTCAAGTATGACCACATTATTGTGCATCTCAATTTTGTATTTTTAATTGAAATTTTCTTTTCTTTTTACTTGTAGATTGCTAATCTCCTGTAAAATGAATCTGATTAAATCAAACTGTCTCAAACTGTCAGAACTAATGACTCAAATTGACTCGAGCCAGATAGGTGACTCGACACGACTCGAGCAAACGCTGTGACTTGACTCGACTCGAGCTTTGCATGTCAAAGACTCCACTCCACTTGCCCCCCGTGACACGACTTGAGTCCCAATTTTCTCGATTACAACACTGCTATGGGAAGATGAATGCTTACTCCAATTAGGAATCACTTACAATTGAGACCATATGCACCTACTGTGAAATCTTAATTCGGGTCTGGATGTCCTTTGCACATATGAAAAGTTTGATAAATATGTGATGCAAGACATAACAATCGATGGATGAAGTCTTAAATTAGTTATGTGTTTCCTAGGGCCAATAATCTGATATTGTCACTCTATTTAATTGTAATTCTGAAGAGGCTTTACAAGCCAAGTCAACCTCAGAAATGTGTGTGGCCATCTGGGCAACCTCATTATTAATAGAATCTGACCTTTTCATTGTAAGCCCCATGCCAGCAGATAATGACACTTTACACAATACCAGAAACTTAATCTCCATCTTTCTCTACTCGTGCCATTGTTCTGAATTTAAAAACAGATTTGTAAATGCCTTAAGGAATACTCCAGTCTACAGCATTATTATATTTGCAAGCTATTAATGCTGACATATTACAATAAGTAATTATGGTTTTTGAAACAATTTATATAATAATATGATCCCAGATCCATTACCTATTTGTCTGACAGGCGAGAATTATACATTTTTTAAATGATGAAACGTATGGAAAATAAATAAATATAAAAACATTTTTGTTGTTGCAACAAATAACCTCAATATACATAATGTTTAAAAAAAAAACAATAAAAGCTTTCCTGTTCCATTAATTGTATGACAAAAGTATACAGTAACAATATACATTATTTTAGGATGAAGGGTCTATGAGTAAGAAAATGGCAAAACGGCAAAAAAAAAAAACTAGCATTCTTAATGACAGTGGCATCGCTCCTGTTCATCAGATTAGTCGACACCAACAATAAGGCACAAAACCCACAAGCAGATGAAAACTTGAAGCATACATGGGAGCTACTGTAAATAAAGGACAGTGCATTAGGTCTAAAAACAACAATGCTGTCCCTCTTCATGTTTATATTCAAAGTGCAGATATGTATTGAAACAGCAATGCTTGCGTCGCTTTCTATCAAAGTCTGGTTGTTGACATTGTTTTTCAACCATTTTTACACACAGCATTTGACTAAATGTTTTAAACAGTACTCATCATGTACATTTAAAAACAATTATTTAAACCCATTGTAGTTATTGGCTTTATTAAATCAGGAATGTATATCAATAGGGTTGGTAACAGGGAGTGCTTTTTATTCCAAAACACCAAAGCTGTTCTCTTACCTTGACTTTGATAATTTGAGCAAAATGTGTGACACGCCAGTATTCAAATGTCATATTCAAAGTGCTTTGTTTTTTAAAAGCCAAGATCAAAGCTCTTGAAGCCATCACCACTAAAGAAGATTATTATGAGAGAAAAAACACAGTTGCTTTAAAGACTTTAAAGCTTTCATTTTAACAAGACTTCAAAGTCACAGTGAGATATCAATTTGTGGCTTAAAAAGGCTCATGCCTTTTTTGTTGGAATGACTTAACTGTAAGTCATAGGTCAAGCTCTTTTCAAGTTCAGGAAACAGTGTGATTTTTTTTAAATTAGATAATCCATCTGTCTAGCATGGAGAGAATGTTAACCCTTACTGGATCATTGAGGTGCTTTAAAAAAACACCAGAGCCATGAAGGACAAACCAACTGGAATCTATTTTGAAGCAAGTGCAAATGCAAAAGTAACATTTCAGAGAGGAATAGCACAGTAATAGAGGTACTACCATTATATTTTCCAATTGTGTGACCATGTGACTGTTTGGAAGGGCAAAATTGCTTTTGTACAGAATTCTAAGCAGCATTGTGAGTTTGTATACAATATTTCAAATAGAGCACCACCTTCGATCTGAATAAAACTTCTTTGTTAATGTGCAATTTCATTTTAATTTAAAGGTGAAATATTGTGCCTTTTTCACAAAACTTAACTGTTTTAAGGTTTGAAAGAAAAAAAAAATTCTAACTCACTCTAAAACAGTTGAAACATGTATAGCTGTAAATAGGCTTTCAAAAATCAGTCCATATCAAAACATTCCTTAAACAAATTTGTGAATAGGATTTGTTGCATTAAGCCTTACAGTTCCTCAAATTGGAATGGTCATCCAAGTGGAAATGTAATGGTAGTACCCCAAACTTCACTTTGTACAATAGCTTTACAGTTCATGTCGTTGGAATATTCCATTCATATTTCAGGAGCATAAAATCGAGGCCTTATGTATAATCAGTTTTTAATGCATATCAAAAGGTACATCTGCAATATTTGTTTGCAACAGTAAACTGTACAAGTTGAATTTTTTTTCAAGCCCTGTGGCAGGGCTGAGGCCTGCCCCTGTAAATAAGGTGTTTTTGGTTGTGTTATAACTAAACTATAGTTTAGTTTTATTTTTAAATAAAAATGTTTAATTTTGAAAACAAAGTATGTGCTAGATATGGCAGAGCTGGACGGTTAGACTTCCCTCCCTGCTTATGTGCAGCAGGTGGCCAGGTGTCAGGTGAATAATTGATTATCAGTTACCTCAGGCTGCATGCCTTTAAAAAGGGCCTGGAAAGCCAGTCCTTTGTTCTTCTTTTGGTCGACAAGCCTGGAGGTGAAGGAGAAGAACCCTCACGACTGTGTGTGGAACCAGAACCCTCACAACTGTGCGTGGAACCAGAAGAACCCTCACGACTGTGTGTGGAACCAGAACCCTCACGACTGTGCGTGGAACCAGAAGAACCCTCACGACTGTGCGTGGAACCAGAAGAACCCTCACGACTGTGCGTGGAATCAGAAGAACCCTCACGACTGTGTGTGGAACCAGAAGAACCCTCACGACTGTGCGTGGAACCAGAAGAACCCTCACGACTGTGCGTGGAATCAGAAGAACCCTCACGACTGTGTGTGGAACCAGAAGAACCCTCACGACTGTGCGTGGAACCAGAAGAACCCTCACGACTGTGTGTGGAACCAGGGTGAGCTACAAACACTCACAGCATGTTTAACCAGGATCTTAAGTTTATGAAACGGATTAATTTAGGGGAATTTTAATCCAACGTCTATTTAGTTTGTGCTAGGAAGAAGGTTCCTGGTGCAGGACCTTCCTGTATAGAGGTAGTAGCGCATAGCCCGAGCTTGGCCACCTTTTATTGTTATACAGTGACATGTAAAAAGGAAACAATCTTGTGCTGCTCCTAAATAATTGTGAGAGTATGTATAAACATTTTTAAAATATAGGTCTAAAACTAAAAATCCATTATAATTTCTTATCCCTCTATTGTTTTTCAACTTTGAAGCACAGTTGTAAAAAATGCAGCATTAAGCTTTTGTTTAACCTGCCTTGAATTATATTGTTATGCAAATTAAATCCCTTACACATGTTGTGCAATATAAAAAGCTGCATCCACTGGTTGCAGATTAGTTTGTCATGAATGGCAAATATAGATGGTGACAGTAGGAAAGTGCTTCTATTCTTTATCTGCACAAGTGCCTGATGTTTCGCTAAGTCTCTAAAGCATTAACTGTGAGACATCCTGGAGGGTGGACTCCAATACTTGTATTCATTATTATCCTTGTCATTATTATTCTCTGGTCCTTAACTCTTACCAGTAAAGACTGAGCATTAGCATTACACTTCTCTTGGAAGATTACCAAACATATGGCAATAACAAACACTTGTCCCACATGTAAAGCTCCCTAATCTAAACAAAGCAATATACCATCATATATCAAATACAATTGCTCAGCAACGTGCACGATACATAAACCGTGACTCTATCGCCAATAGAATAGCAATAATAATAAACACAACAACAACCAATGTTTAATGTTACTGTGAGGGTCTCACCCTCACATGGCATAAACAACTCAAAGAGTTTAACTAGTAAGAAAATAATGTAAGGTGGGTTCTATTTCTTCTTAATAATATTCAAATAGTCTTCTTCAAATGAAGTCAATCAAAAATAATTTATTCAGGAATTACATCAAAAACAGGGTGTGATAGTAATGGCTGCAGTGGTGACGTCAGACCTGAAAGGAACACACACAGGCAGTGCAGGCAGGTGAGACTGAGACGTTGACATTTAATGGAAAAAGACACTCCATAGCTCAGCTTACTAAGAGGAGAGATATGTAGTACAGATTCTATGTTACCTGTGAATTATATAAAATTTTGCCTCATCTTTATTTTTCTATTTGTCTCATATGTGTTAAAACCTTGAAGTAATATCTCAACATGAAATTAAATGCCACCAAATTTCCTTTCATTTGGTTAATGTATCTGAAACAAAACTGCAAGGGGGAGTGTCAGTGTTGAGAAGTGAGAAAATATTAGATATGTTCTTTGTTTTGTGGTATCATTCATTACTAAACACCCAACCCAATTGAGCACAGAGTAAAATGTGTTTATAAATAGGTCAAGGAATCAAATTCACTAAAATGGAAAGACGAAAACAAAGCAGAAACCGTGGACTTTTAATGGTGAACATAAGTGGGGCAAGTATGACCACATTATTGTGCATCCTAATTTTGTATTTAACAGATTTTTTATGTATAGATTGCTAATCTCCTGTAAAACTAATCTGATTAAATCAAAATATCTTGAACTGTCAGAACCAGTGCTTAATTTGTGCCGGGGCACAGCCCCGGAGCCTCTGGGCGTGCAGAGTCATATTCCCGGTACCTCTAGTTAAAAATCTTTTTAAATTCTCAACACAGTTGAATCAAGTCTGCAAGTTCTTGTGTGTGCGCTAAAGAGAGACAGCCCACTGCCATGTTTGTAGCCTACTTTAAATTACTTTACGAATAAAGCTTGAGTGCCTTTAAGTAAGATGACACTGGCTGCAACTCTATTGTTGTTTTTTATTCACAAATAAGCTTACTTGATTTGAAAAATGTCATGAACGATACAAGCAACTTCTTACACTACCTGGTTTGATTAAATGAGTAGTAGGCCTACACAACAAAATATGAAAGCTGAACATTAATTTCAACAAAGAACAACAACAACTTTTTAATGAAAAAAAAAATATTGTAGCCTACTTCAATAGGAACATTAGCCTGCTATATTATATTAAACCAAAACAATAAAAAATAATAACGATCTGGTTCTCTCTTGCCTTTTTCAATGAATATAATTTAATTAATAGAGAATAAAAACATACTAAGATAATAACTACCTAGCCTAAGTTTAATTAATCGTTTTTGTAATCTGCCAGCGGCCTCTGTTGCATATACATCACTGGTAACACTATGTAACACAATTTTTGTTCCTGGGTAGTAAGTGTTATTTCCTAATTGCTTATGCCTCAAAAGTATAGAAAATGGCTATTATTCCCCACAAACTTTGCTTTTGTGACCAGGACAGTGATATTTTGAAATTTACCTATTTCCAATGAGAAAACGGGCGAATTTGTGTCTTTTCGTTCACATAAAGTCAGAAAAAAACAACATATGAATCCAAATTAACATGTATTTATATTAAAGTAATACAAAAATGACTACAAAAGATTTAGAAGTGAGTAGTTTTTCGAGATTTACGATTATACTGTAAATCACTTTCACGAATCAGCCCCCAAATGTAGTCTCCCATCATGTTCTCGTTATACTGTCCTTGGTAGCGGCGTTCAAAGTCCAGTATATCCTGGTGGAAGCGCTCGCCTTGCTCCTCCAAGTACGCTCCCATGTTCTCCTTGAATTTATCAAAATGAGCATCAAGGATATGGACTTTGAGGGACATCCTACAGCCCATTGTGCCGTAGTTCTTCACCAGAGTCTCAAACAACTCCACATAGTTTTCGGCCTTGTGATTGCCCAGGAAGCCCCGTACCACTGCGACAAAGCTGTTCCAAGCCACTTTCTCCTTACTAGTGAGCTTCTTGGGGAATTCATTGCACTCCAGGATCTTCTTTATCTGTGGTCTGACGAAGACACCGGCTTTGACCTTTGCCTCAGACAGCTTAGGGAAGAAGTCTTGAAGGTACTTGAAGGCTGACGACTCCTTATCTAGAGCTCTGACAAATTGTTTCATAAGGCCCAATTTGATGTGCAGTGGTGGCATCAGCACCTTCCGGGGGTCCACCAGTGGCTCCCACTTGACGTTGTTCCTCCCCACAGAGAACTCGGTCCGCTGTGGCCAGTCCCGCCTGTGGTAGTGCGCCTTGGTGGTAAAACCGCCTTGGAGACCCATCAGGAATGCCACCATTTTGAAGTCTCCTATGACCTTGATGCCATCTCAGAAAAATGCAGATATGTATCCACTTAGGCGGCTGGAACTAAACTGAACTGGTGGGCTTAAGGCCCCTGTATTTATAGTACTATTTATATTACTGGAAAGTTCTAGAAAGTTCTAGAAGTTACTCCAAGTTTACTCAGCACTGAATCTATCTGTAATGTTCTGGAAAATAGGTAAATTTCAAAATATCACTGTCCTGGTCACAAAAGCAAAGTTTGTGGGGAATAATAGACATTTTCTATACTTTTGAGGCATAAGCAATTAGGAAATAACACTTACTACCCAGGAACTAAAAAAAAAAAAAAAAAAATTGTTACACGGTGTAATCTAAATGCCTTTTAATTTGTTTGTTTTTTTAAACCATTTAAATATAAAACCATAACAAAACATGTATACAGGCTTTTTTTTATTTGTTATTTGTCCTGCCGTTGCCTTTAATTCATTTTTCTGCACGTACTACTACTTTGTATATGCTGTAGAATACCTGAATGTAAACATCTAACACTAGTATGTACAATACTCTTTCAAATAAACGTGTTAGGATTTTGAATGTGCGGTTCTTAAGGACGGTATTATTGTCAGATTGGTGACTCGACTCGCCAGATTGGTGACTCGACTCGACTCGACTTGAGCAGTTTAGTGACTCGACTCAACTCGAGCAGTTTAGTGACTCGACTCGACTCGACTCGAGCAGTTTAGTGACTCGACTCGAGCAGTTTAGTGACTCGACTCGAGCAGTTTAGTGACTCGACTCGACTCGACTTGAGCAGTTTAGTGACTCGACTCGACTCGAGCAGTTTAGTGACTCGACTCGACTCGACTCGAGCAGTTTAGTGACTTGACTCGAGCTTGGCATGTCAAAGACTCAACTCGACTCGAGATTTTACTCCCCAATTTTGGTGACTCGTTACAACTCTGGGAAAACCTCAACGTTCCTTGAAATATATATTTAAGGGCAAGTCTTACAGTGCCTTGCATAAGTATTCACCCCCCTTGGACTTTTCCACATTTGGTAGTATTACAACCTGGAATTAAAATGGATTTAATTAGGATTTTTTGTCACTGATCTACACAAAATAGTGGGGAAAAAAATCTACATATTTTTCAAAATTATTTACAAAAAAAAAACCTGAAAAGTCTTGATTGCATAAGTATTCACCCCCTTTGCTGTGACACCCTTAAATAAGCTCTGGTGCAACCAATTGCCTTCAGAAGTCACATAATTAGTTGAATGGAGTCCACCTGTGTGCAATTAAAGTGTCACGTGATCTCAGATTAAATACACCTGTTTCTGGAAGGCACTAGAGTTTGTTAGAGAGCATATCTAAACAAACAGCATCATGAAGACCAAGGAGCTATCAAAACTAGTCTGGGATAAAGTTCTGGAGAAGCACCAATCAGGGTTGGGTTATAAAAAAAATCCCAAACTTTGAACATCCCCCGGAGCACCTTTAAATCCATTATTAAAAAATGGAAAGAATATGGCACAACCAAGACTCTGCCTAGAGTAGACTGTCCACCAAAACTCAGTGACTAGGTAAGGAGGGCATTAGTCAGAGAAGCAATCAAGAGGCCAATGGTAACTCTGAAGGAGCTGGAGAGATCCACAACTGAGATGGAAGAAACCATCCATGGGGCAGCTATAACCCGGATGCTCCACAAAGCTGGGCTTTATGGAAGAGTGGCAAGAAGAAAGCCATTGCTGAAAAAAACCCATATCAAATCCCGTTTGGATTTTGCCAAAAGGCATGTGGGAGACACAGCAAACATGTGGAAAAAGGTTCTCTGGTCTGATGAGACCAAAATTGAACTTAGCGCAAAACGCTATGTGTGGCGTAAAGCCAACACTGCTCATCACCCTGAGA